>NC_090725.1:9083399-9200899 GCF_036898095.1 Palaemon carinicauda | reverse complement strand
TCTCTCTCTCTCTCTCTCTCTCTCTCTCTCTCTCTCTCTCTCGTAGATTGTTTTCCTGCTTTGCTACGTATGTATGATTTTATATAGATACGGTAAATAATATTTGTAATAACATATTTTATAAAAGCTTTTACTGTAATATCATTATTTATCACTTTCATCATGGCGTTAAATTCCTTAGTTTGTTAACTGAACGTACGTTATGACGCCGTCGTTTCAGGCGGGGTCATAAAGAAAAACATTTCATTTGGAAGTCCTAAGAAAAATTAAGTAAAACATTAGTAATAACCAAATCAACATACTGTATTGAATAATCAATATAATTTATGCAAAAACTAACCTATACACAGATGTGTATATGCGTTTGTTTCTTCATTATAATCAGAGATAAACGTAAACAAAACATTGGTTGCCATTTTTTATCGTGCTTTTTAGGTGTTTAGGAAACGCATGATATAAAATCGCCTTTAATATTTGTGCCTGTTTTAGTTTAGGGTGCTGTAGTACATGCATTAAGTGTTCTGTACATTAAAGGGTGGTTTGTTAACAGTACTACGTACAAGGGAAGGTTTTAAAAGTCCGAATATACATGTTAAATAAATAGGTAAATATAATGTCACTACTTCGCGGAATTTCACCTATCGCGGCCGCGTCTGGAACCTATCTACCGCGATAAACGAGGGTTCACTGTATAGGGAAAAACGAACAATTGTCTCGGTAACTAACAGACCAGCACAACTCAACTTAGTCCCTGCTCTGAGCGGGGATAGGGGAAGATGCGGAACACTTGGAGGAACGGCTTCTCTTTGGAAGAACTGTCCTTCTCAATGTTCCCCTCCACATGGACAACGACACTGCTCACACGCAGACTCCATATGAACGAGAATACAAGAGATCGTAATGGAACAAAGGTGAAAAAATTGACGACAAGGGAAAAAAACAAGGTCATGAGAAAAAACTGAATTCGACCTCACACGGCCCCGACCAGAATTGGAATGGGGACCTTTACCCTGAGCCTGTTCGTCATGGGGCCTTCTTCTTGATGCATTTTGGGTTTGCTCCAGGACCTTCTTGGTGCATTTTGGGTAAACAGATTAGGTTAGGATCGCACACCCTGAGAGGGCGGATTAGGCCTACTGGGGGGGGGGGGGTTGGAATTTTCTGATCATAGGAACTGGAAGCTCCAGTTACCTCGTAAAGTGTGGTACATGGTAAGGAAGTGTTGGAACAAATAATGGTTTGCACAGAAGGAAAGCATTGGGGTTTCGAGGTGGCATGAGACGTGAAGCTCGCCGATATTGCACGGTTAAATGACCAGTTAGGACTTCTGTGGTCCCTTTTTAATTTATGTGTCATATATACATACATACATATATACACATGTACATATATATATATAATATATACATATATACACACACACACACATATATATATATATATATATATATATATATATATATATATATATATATATATATACACACACAGACACCTCAATTCTTTGCGAGGGTTAAGTCACAGACAGGCACAAAGTACAAATTCACGTGTGTTTGATGCCCTAGGGTGGGATAACTCATAACCTAACAAGTTCAATTCGCGTGATTAAAAGTAAAATCCGAATTTAGAAGGTAACTTTACAAAGTGTCTGAAAACCAAGAATATAGTTTTGTTAAAACAAGATATAAATAATTTCCTAAACCTTATAATAAAACACTAAATTGTCATGAATTGGCAATATGAATGAAACTGCGGTTAACTTCTATATGCGATTTAACTTAACGGTAAATAAAATTAAATATTTTAAATTAAACTAGGTAGTAGGTTGGCCAGAGCATCAGCCACCTGTTGAGATAGTACCGCTAGAGAGTTAAGGGGTCCTTTGACTGGCCAGACATTGTGCTTTTTCAACTAGGGTTGTAGCTTAGCAATTATTAATAATAATAATAATAACACTGAAATTAATATGCTAACTTGAAAATGATATATCAAGTAATGATTGTTTCTTCTAGGGAATAAGAAATATCCTTCTGTAGTATGTCTTAATCAGCTGATTTGGAAGAGCACAAACGTAATCAATGGAATATATAAAAATTGGCGGTATTTTTACATACAAATACAAGCCTACACTGTAAATACTGTTATTACAGTATACTCATTATTAGATAGTTATGTGAAATACCAGTTTAGTCAAAATCCGGTTTTATTTCAAACAGTGGTAATTTTTAACCAGTACAGTAAATGGATAAACACTACAGCAAAAGCTGGGTGAAGAGAGGGGAAGTAGCAAAAAGCAAGCCCAGTGCAAAAGGAGCATAAGCTATTTGAAATCATCGCAGCGCAAGATTTATCTCAAATATTTAACCTTTTATCAAATATATACTGCAGTTCTGTGTCGTGTATATGAGATATCACAAAGTATACACTAGCGTAAAGTGTGTGTGTTATCAGATAGTAATTGTCCCAAGGTTCAAGTGACAAAAGGTTGGGAACCACTGACCTAAACAACTGTGGGTTCAATCTCCAAATATTTTACAATCCCATTCATTGCCAGTAAAAACCAGCCCAAATGCTCACAGATTTTCTTTTCCTTACACAATTAAAACAAGGTGTTGGGAAGGGAAGAGAACAACTTTGTTAACAATAAAGTATGAATAGACTGTATAGTTGAACCTCGGGTTAGGGGTAACTTTGAATACGGGAAAAATTTTCATGGTCTTTGGTCATTTTTGGTGGACAAGAGATACTGAGATTAGCACAAAGTCATCATGTGCATTTTACCCAATTTTCAAGCCATATCAATAAAAAGCATAACCAGTTGTCTCTAGATAGGTTCCATGTCATAATTTAACGTGTAAAAAGTAAATAGTATCCATAAAGTGTAAATTAAGAGGACCGTCCACTATGGCGTTAGTCATAACTTTAAAAAATTAAAAACAGTTTTGTTTCCAAGTATACTGAAACATATCGTACATGCTATCCAGAAGTGTCAGCCAATTATTTTACAAATAATGAAGTTAAAGCAGTTTTTAAATGACTGCGTCATCAGCATGACTTGAGTTAGACAATAGTCTTTGCATGTTTATTTTTGCAATTATGTAGCGATTTTTTCACTTGCGTTTTGAAATCTCGTACGTCTGCCAGATAGAAGGCATTGGTAGAGGGTCGGCGAACGCAAACTACGATCTATGAGAAGACCAACCAGAGTTTCCAAAGATATATAAAAGTTACGATGAATGTGTTTCTTTACAGTTTGTATGTACATTGTGATTTTGCAAAGTCCCCTTGAAGTTTATAGCAAGGCCAATGTTACGTAAGGTTAAAGAACGAACAAAAAGTAAGCAGAGAGCAACAAAAAAGAACCAAGAAGAGAGGGAAACATGAAAAAGAGTACAAAGCTGGAACATTCTAACTAAAACTCCAGCCACAATGAGAGGCCGCTGGCAACTCATGACGACCCCACATCAAGTATATTAGTAAAAAATACAAAGTAAAGTTATCATAATAAGGTTTTGATTTTTCTAAAAAAAAAAAATAAAGCAAAAAATTTATAGCAAGTCTTGGGAGCTCGTACCTCAAAAACATACTTATTCACACTTCGGTACATTTTTCTCGCTTATTTATTGTTCAGTTTTAGAGAGAAAGATATCATTGAAAAGAGGAATAAATATTCCACAACTTAGTGTGACAGAATTTTGATTTTCCTTTTACTCTTTCCATGATTATTTTGCATCTAGACGAAGAAAATGAAGAAAAAATTCATAAAAAAAAAGAAAAAGGAAAATAAAAAACCTGCCGCACAGAATCATTCTGTTTATAAACAAGTTTTGAGGGTATGATTTTCTATACAATTGGTGTCATATTAGTGGAGAAAAATGTACCTAAATATCTAAAAATCATTATTTTTGCTAATAATCGCAATTTCTGATAAAATAATGTGAAATTTTTATATGCTGAAGGTATATATGTAAAACAACGAGAAATGGAGTATTTTGAGTGATTAGAAAAACAAAAATTTAGTGATGGTGACTGTTGATCGAGAGTGAGAACTGGCAATATTTTGCTATAACTGCTCAGAGTTAAAGTCTCCTTCAAAGCAATAATCCTGTACTCCCTCTCGCCTACATCTGGTAGGTCACAACTACTCAAAAGATAAGTGAGTTACAGTACTGAAATTTTCCAATTATTCTTGGTTTTCATCGTGAAGTATCAATTTTTATTCATTTCTGATGTTAGGAGTTATTAACTATTTAATAATTACCATTAGAAAAACTTTGCGATGAGTGTACTGCACTGTATGTGTATTTATGGTCTTGTGGAACAAGTGAATTTCCTTTGTTTCGTATGGGAAGAATTGTTTTATAAGATAAGCATATCAGGTTGAGAGCTCAGTCCCAGAAAGAATTAAACTCAACCTGAGGTACTACTGTATTATTTAAAATATGAGCGTTTTAGGTTGAGAGCTGTCCCAGAAAGAATTAAAACTCGTAAAGTTAGAAACTACTGAACATTATTTATGTCTTAAAAATTCTACTTACATGGGGATGATAAATACTCCCAATCCATGCTAACACGTACAACGCTTTTACCCGAGGAAAAATGTGGCGCTCTTGCGGAGACTATTTTAGTACATTTCAGGACGTCAAATCTATAACACACAAGCTTCTGGTTTATAGTTTTTGTTGAGTGATAACTAATGATACTAAGAGCTTTTAATAAATTTTATTACAAAAGTTTTACTTACCATATCCCTAAAGATTCCTACATGTTGGAAAACGATAATTTTCTTCTTTGCCTTCAGACAACAATAACTACCACCAATGACAGAATGAAAGTTCACAATAATTCTTAACTATAATGAAGGATCATTGTACATTCCATTTCCAAAATTTCAGTTATGTGTCAGTTTGATTATGTATCAACTTGCAACCATATCAATTATGGAATCACTCTAAAAAATAAACAACCCACTTACAGAATTTTAAATAAGAGAATTGCCGAACAATTGTTACTGCCATGAATTTCGATGTGACAATGGTGCAATATTGAAGAAAGTTGGGATAATTTTAATGATGATGGATTTTTAATGAAAAATTAATATTATGCTAATCTAAATGTTACTACCATCAAAACTATCCAAAGTTTGAAGAGAAAGAGACAGAAGAAAGATTGACAAGATCGTGTACCATTAAAATTATCGAAAGTTTAGAGAAAGAGAAAGAAAGAAAGGTTGCCAAGCTCGTGACCACAACTCGATACATTTTGTCAGCTGGACTCGCATAGAGAAAAGTTAATTTCATTGTTACGAAATTTTTCCTCAAATTTCCTATCTTTTATGAAATTAAGCAAATAAAACTTGAGGTAAATAAGGTGTGGTTACATTTACTACCATTCATCATACCTAAGCATACCAATATTTGATTAGTTTCGTGGCGCGTGACTCACAGACTTTGAACGGCTTCAGAACATTTATTTTTGAGAACTAGCAACTGCATAAAAGGGGAATATCACAATTATAGACCCCACTATACTTACTATCACATTGAGTTTTATTGAGGTTTAACTTCAGGCCACAATTGGCACCATGCTCCAATTTTAGCTAAATCTCTATCAAGAGATTCAGCAATGCCAGATGTACATTTAGGAGATGAAATTATGCAGAGTAGCATCATCTACATGTCAGCATATGTAACTCGCTTGTTTTCTAGGCCCTAAAATCAAGAGGTGGGACTGAAGTTGAAGACCATTCCATGCAACAACATAAAAAGCACTTAAGAATTTCAAGAGAGTGTTTCCCATGGTCCCCATACTTGCAACATGTCTTCCCACAACAATCAAACAAAGCAGTAATGCAATCAAACTCTCCAAGATAAAGACAACTATGAGACCCCTCTAAATGACAGTTCAAAGGATGAAGCTAGGCTCAAATTTACATGAAAATACCACTGAAGTCCCTTGTAACACCATTCTTAGCAATAGGCAGGAGCAGGCTAAACTAAAAAAATAAAATAATGTATTTATTCTATTGAGACCGTTCTATCCAGTCTCCAGCTTTGTGTAAATGGTCTCATTGGAATCAATGACAATACTGTATTAGGTTGCAGATTCAGGTTGCTCCCCCAAATCCCCATCTGGGTGGATACACCCAGAAAAAGTTTTTCTTCCCAGAATTTTTTAATTCCAAAGACAAAAGGTTGGCCAACTTAGCATATTCATTTGATGCACTTAAACTCTTAAGCCCTCAATACTCACTAAAGAATATCTATCTACAACAATGAAAACAACAAATACCCAAAGAACCGATGGCAAAAATATTTCAAATCTTGCTGCACCCCTAGGAAGAGTATAACCATACGTACATATACCAAGGTACTTCCCCCAATTTGAGGGGGTAGCCGACATCAAACAAATGAAAAAAAGGTGACCTTTCCTCTCTATATTCCTCCCAGCATGACAAGGGACTCAACAGAGTTCGGCTGGTACTGCTAGGGTGCCACAGCCAACCCTACCCCGTAATCAACTACAGATAAAGCTTCATAAAGGTGAATCCCCTACTGCTGCTACCTCCGCGGTCATCCAAGGCAACCAGAAGCAGCAGGGCCTACCAGAACTGCATCATAATCGCTCACCATTCATTCCTATTTCTAGCACGCTCTCTTGCCTCTCACATCAATCCTCCTATCACCCAGAGGAGAAAACTACAATCAAAACAAAAACAGTAACATCAATCATTTGCATCGTCAGAATTGCTTACAGCACATTTTTTTTTCTATTATTTCATTAGGAAAATCACTCACTACAGTAATTTGTTACCAACTTAATAGGACTCATAATAATGTGGTACAGTCTCATAATAGGAGACTAAGAATGTCAAAAGTTTGCTGCATACCTACCACCATGAGGTGGATGGAAGACTATAAACTTGGAAAATTTTGATTACAGTATTATGACCTATCATACTATCAGTGTATAAGTAGTATAAGATTTGTCAAAAAGATACATTTTTTTTTTGTCAAGCAACGTAAGGATTTGTTATTCACAATGTATGTAGGAGAATGTATATCTGTACTGTTTAATAATGAATGCTACAATTGCACCTAAAGCATTACATCATGCATCACAAGATTTGGCTGTGTAGAACTTCACATACAATAAGCGTGTTGAAAGGGAAATGTACATTTTATTTTCCTTATTTTTACTGCTACAATAATTGCTTTAGGATAAAAATTTATAAATTCATTGAAAAAGGACTACTAACAGTGTACTTACAGTACAACATACAAAATGCTATATTGTACGTAGATACAGACTACGTATTAGATGACGAGCTCATAGGGTTGTGAGGAGACCTTGCAAAGATGGCAATCTTTTATGAGTGGTGTCACTTCGCCTTAGCTAATTAAGTGAATTTTTGTGATAGTGGCGTACATATATTACAGTAATATACACTAGTAACGGTGAGTGTTGTTAGATGGGAATGTGTGTTTTTACTTGCAGTGGGGGATGGCGATAACTTCACGAGTTATGATTTGTCTTACCTTGTACAGTATGGAAGCTGCGTAGTTATTTACAATGACCTTAGTCAAATAATATAAGCTACAAACATCATAGTAGAAACTTAAGTGAAATCAACATTGTACAGTACATAGAATCATTTAGGGTCTTAGTCTCCAGCGTGTGGTCAGTGGTCATTTGTCTTGGGGTGTTCCAAGGCTAATCCCCTCCAGGCATCAATAAGCGGTTTTTCGCTTATCTCTGTTGTCTGTCACAAAACCTCCTTAATGACAGAGGACTGACTGTACACTGGCCTATGTCATCAATTGGTTCAGAGACACAATCCATGTACTTTAGACAGGTCAGACTTTTGCACTATAAAGTAACTTACATGGTCTCTATGAACATGAATACTATAATACTTAATAGTTCAGTAGCAAGTTCCATGAAATCTAGAAATAGTTCAACACCTCTTACAGACAAGGTTTGACATGATATGGTTGTAGTGTAGACCCTCAGGAACAGCCCTAGGTAGTCTGTGGTTCTAAATTGGGTTATCACTTGAACAGATCGATTTACAATAAAGGGGAGGGAGTGGGACATTTAAAGCATAGTCACTTCAATTTATAAACACGAATCAGATACTTCAATTTATAAACGTTAATCAGAAAAGTTTTATACTTTTCATACTTGTTAAAAATAGTAATTTTTGAACATATTAAAGCTTAATTAATAAACTAATCAAGTAAATAAAACATGAAAAATTATAAAAAAAATATATATACCATATATTTCCACATCTACTTCGCAGTTTTTCAGCTATTGAGAGGGAGGGGCTTGGAACAGAACACGCGAGGGATTACTTTCTGATATTTGAGGAGGAGCAACAAGTCAGATCTGACGTAAAGAGTATTCAAAATTTGGCGTAATCAGAAATCAGTATACATAATCAACTTATTTATAGTTGACAATATAATTTTAACCTTCTTCCCAATTACACGTATTAGAAAATTATCGTTACTGTAATGAAAATACAGGCTAAATTGCAAATCTTATTTCACCCAGCCATTAAAACCTCATAATACATTTATGAATAGCAATTTCTCATTTAAACACTCCTGGGATTCACAGTGTTCTTTCGCAAACAGGAGGGAGCTTCGGAAAAAGCAGCAGAAATTTAGTACAAAAGCTCCTTGTTCCTGATGGGAAGAGGATCAGGTGTAAAGTTCGGACATCAATACTCTCTCCTCTTACCCTACCTAAATAAAAGGAAAGGTTTAAACACCTCGAGATTTTCGAGTGCGAGATCAAACTAATGAAAACCCCAACATACCCAGATTGTATTCTTTAGCCAAAGAAGTTCACCCCCAAAAAATTCTCAATTGTGGTCTCAATTGTTCAAGTGCATTAGATGGTTTTATGAAAAGGTGTCAATATTTAAAACAAATCATTTGGATCAGTGGTCTCATCTTTAGGATAGTGGTATAGGGGAAAACGCAAAATCCTGAAAAAAATTCAAGGAGCTTCGTAAGGCAGAGGAGAATTTGTATACAAATTTGGGTCATGGCCCAGCACTCCTTCAACAGTGGCAAGGTACCAGTAGGTAGAAATTCTTACAATTGCACTCTGAAGCAAAAGTTAAAATTAGGATGAACAACAAGAGGGAAGAAAGGAAGAAGGAACAGAAAATAAAAGGCTATTGATTGGATGATACGAGGGGATGAAGGGACACTTAGGGCTTTTCTATTGTGCACCAGTTAAGGCTTTTCTATTGTGCACCAGTTAAATTTATAAACTTAAACAGAGCCTTAGCCACCTACAGGGCATATTCCGTGTTAATCATTTTATGTAATTATACTAAACTACAAGCACCCTAAATAGTATACATAAATGATATAAGTAGTACAAGTTTTTGAAGTAATTAGTATTTTCCCTAGCTATACAAACTTAAGTCTTTTATCAGGGGTAGATTCTGGCAACGCAGGTAACAGCCAATGAAGAATTATCGAAGTTCTGGCAACCGCCACCCAGTATCCCTGTGTGATCCAGGTCTGACAACAAAACTGTCTTCATTCTGAATTTGCCTGGGACTTGCTGGATGGATACAGCGGGAAGTGAAACCTAAAGGATATAGGTTTGTATAGGTCTGAATACATAAAATTACATCTACATTCCAGCTTGCCAACTGGCTGGTTAACCACCAGTGATCTCAATGCTCGGTCTGGTAAGAAGAGTAGAGCAAAGGATCCTTGCATCCCATGATGATTGAATGACCTACTACGTCACAACCCAGGAGTTTTTCATACGAATATCTTCAGTGGATTTGGCTTTATCAACACTTCCCCTCAAAAAAGGGTGGCGAGATTCTACACTCTTACTGCAAAATAACTACCCATTACTAGTATGCCCACCTGTATCAGTGTCTGTTCCAGCTGCTTAACGTTTCACCAGCTGGAGGAAAAGAGGGACGAAGGTTAGTCATCCTCACTCTTCAATCACAGGTCCTATGGAGAATGTATCCAGGGACCTGTGGGTGGAATCCCAAAGATAGTGTGCTATGGTGATTTGTCTCTCCATATGCCAGTCTTCAACACCTAGGCAACTAAATGGTTCTGTCTGAAGCCTAAAGTTGTACCAATCCATCTGACTTCATGAGCTCCAGGATGGGCCAAGATCGATGTCTCTTACCCTCTGTTTTCTGTAGGCTCAACTGACAATTTCATGATACTAGAGGGGATTGATATTTCTGGATTATTTCCTTCTTTGTTCCCTCTGCGCTTACAAAGACAGTAGGTGTGACCTACAAGACCTCATTCGTTTTACATAGAGCCTTACTGGCCTTATAGAAGTAAATCGTCAGGATTATTGGTTGTCTCCTTCAAAGATTATACCGTAAAAGATTCAAACTTAGTCACCAATCTATGGGTTTTGTGCTTTTGCCACAAATTCTGGAACGAATGAGAACGAGATCTGTCTCAATCCTCGGGAATATGACAAAAGTACAATAGACGGTGCAGCTCTCCCACTTTTGGTCAAAGCTAAGTCTTAAGATGCATCTGAGGCTATACGCATGGGATTGCAATGACACTTACGGAATGAGTGAAGAACATGTGGCCATATTACAAACCTTGGTTTTTATTTCCCAAAGGAACAAGATTGTTTAAAACCCCTCGTCAAAACAGATAATTCCCACGAAAAAGTGGTCTACTTTCTTTAATGTGAGACTTGGCTCAAGATGAGAGCGATAACATCTAACTGACGAAACAGGTACATACTGTAGGTACACAAAATCAAAATCTACGGGGAGTAGAGGCTTTGAGTGGAAAAAGGATGCTGGGCAATTTCAAAATGCGAGGAGGAAGCTAATTCAATACACTGTGGTCTTACTTGACATGCAGCTAACATAGGAGTTGTATCAAGTTGGGGGCTCTTAGAATGACTGTCAGTAGACTTGGGTCTTGGTACCACTGTGTGCGGCCAGTTTTGCACCACCAGTGTCATTTAGAGATTGGACGTGATGATGGCTCTGCTGGTAACAATCCTTAGATAAAATGATAGGAAGGCATAGATGTTGAGGCCATCCCACTTGTGATGAAATGCATCCTCCAATGCCAATACTTGGTCCAGCACTGGGGAGCAATACATTGTTTGTTATTGAGGAGTGATAAAAGTCTATTATTGGGGAACCCCAGTCATAAGTTCCCCTGCCACTGGAGGATTCAAAGAGCATTCTGATTTCAAAACTTAATTGTGATTACTCACATTATCAGTGATAGCATTTTGTTTCTCTGGGATCAAACGTGACAACAGGGTTACTCGGTTGTCTTCTGACCACGTAAGTGCATGCTCACTGCCAACCAGCATATGGGTCAAGAAACTGACCCTCCCTACTTGTTGACACAAGCCACCACTGTAGTGTCGTTCATCAACACTACCGAGTGGCCTTTCTTCTATTCAGCATTTGTATCAGAAATAGGTACTCTGCTTTCAGTTCTAAGAGGTTTATATGGGACCCCTCATCCAAGTCTTTTTTCCACAGACCTGACATGGAGCAAGTCAGAATGTGCGCTCCCAACCCTTCTCTGGGCGTCTCTGAGTAAAGCTTAAGTTCTGGGGGGGAAGAACTCATAGTAATGATCATCTCCTGCAGCCATCAGGATAGATCCTCTCGGACTTCCTGTGTCAGCTTGGATAGAAAATCTTATGTTTGGAGGGTTAGACCTTCCAACTGGACTTTAAACCACCGCACTGATCGAAAGTATAACCTCGGTTGTGGGACCAGATGTTCCAGGGAAGACAGGGATTCCTATGCCAGAGAGGGTGTCGTGACCACCTTCAACCTCTGTAACTGTTTTGCAATGAGAAGACTTTTCCTTGGACCATGTGTATACTCATCTCTAAGTAGACATGATTCTGACACAGGGTGAGAACGGATTTCTCGAGATTTGTTTCGATCCCCAAATTCTGACAAAGTAAACCCGGGTTGAGACAAGTGTGAACATACTTGCGAAAACTTGTGGGGCTGTAGAAAGTCAGAAGCATAGAACCCGAAACTGGAACTTTCTCGTTCAGTGGGCAACCCGAAGGCGATTCCTAGAGTTCAAGTGAACTGGAATTTGGAGGTATGTGCCTTTCAGGTACAAGGACAATAAGTTGTTACATCTTACTTTGTTTTCACAACAAAGTCATTCAAATGGGGCAGGTCTCCAACCTGGAGACAGGTTGATGACCTTCTTGTCCAACACTTGTATGACTTCCTCACAAAGATGTTGGTCTTTCACGGACCCCATCTAACAGAATGAGCGACTTTTCAGCACTGGAGTAAGAGAATTGCCGAACGCAGGAAAAAATTCACTGCCCATGGATATGCTACCGTGTCCTTTGACTGGCCAGACAGTACTACATAGGACCCTTCTCTCTGGTTACGGTTCTTTCCCTTTGCCTACACAGACACCGAATAGTCTGGCCTATCCTTTACAGATTCTCCTCTGTCCTCATACACCTGACAACACTGTGATTACTAGACAATTCTTCTTCACCCAAGGGGTTAACTACTGCACTGTAATTGTTCAGTGGCTACTTTCCTCTTGGTAAGGGTAGAAGAGACTCTTTAGCTATGGTAAGCAGCTCTTCTAGGAGAAGGACACTCCAAAATCAAACCATCGTTCTCTATTCTTGGGTAGTGCCATAGCCTCTGTACCATGGTCTTACACTGCCTTGGGTTAGAGTTCTCTTGCTTGAGGGTACACTTGGGCACACTTTTCTATCTAGTTTCTCTTCCTCTTGTTCTGTTAAAGTTTTTATAGTTTAAATAGGAAATATTTATTTTAATATTGTTACTATTCCTAAAATGTTCTATTTTTCCTTATTTCCTTATTTCCTTTCCTCACTGGGCTATTTTCCCTGTTGGGGCCCCTGGGCTTATAGCATCCTGCTTTTCCAACTAGGGTTGTAGCTTAGCATTTAATAATAATAATAATAATAATAACCCTCTCAGGCGGTGGCAAGGTTTTTCCACCCAACAAGGTCTTCGCCTAACTCGTCCTCATTTCCTTTGATGCATTTGGTGAGGGCTGGTACTGGTCAGTCTATTTATTAAGAGAAAATTACCATTTGTCTGCCTCTCTCCTACAGGCAGCTGTCAGTTGGGCAAGTTTGTAAATTTAGTAGGGTCAGTAGGAGATTATCTGAAGGGGGCAGCTCTTGAAGATGGAGGCCTAACTCGCCTTCGACTATTTTGCCACTATGCTTTCATATCTTAGAATCCACCAGATTGTGAGATGCAGCAAAATGAAAATATACCAGGCCAGTGGTGCGTGATCATTTCTGCTGATATCTCTGGGGTTAAAGTCCCTACCTCACTGTTTAAGGGAAGAAGGATGAACTTCCTTTGCTTTGAAAAGACATGAAGAATGAAGTTGAAAGAGCGAGACACTTGCATGAGTCTTTGGTTGCAAAAACTTGCTCTTCTAGTTTCTGAATGGTCTTCTTAGTATGACACAATTATGGCAATTCAAGGCCATGCTTTGTGGTAAGTGCTTTTGAGAACAAGGTGTCAATGGGAATCTGGCTTGCCGAGGGGGCTTTTGGAACATCACCCATGTTGCTTATTTTCCTGAGGAATCTTAAGACCCTCAGGAAGGAAGACTCCTCTTCAGGCAAAGAAGAGGTAGACGCCAAGGGTCTCACTTGGGTAGTGCCATAGCCTCTGTACCATGGTCTTCCACTGTCTTGAGTTAGAGTTCTCTTGCCTGAGGGTACACACGGGCATACTATTCTATCTAATTTCTCTTCCTCTTGGTTTGTTAAGTTTTTAGTTTATATAGGAAATATTTATTTTAATGATGTTACTCTTCTTAAAATATTTTATTTTTCCCTTTTTTCCTTTCCTTGCTGGGCTATTTTCCCTGTTGGAGCCCCTGGGCTTATAGCATCCTGCTTCTCCAACTAGGGTTGTAGCTTAGAAAGTAATAATAATAATAATAATAATAATAATAAGAGCCGGAATCATTGACACTTAGTCTCAATGGGCCCAGGGCAGATTTAGTCTGCCCTCGTCTCCCTGACTTTCTCACCCGGCTGGAAAAGGGAGAAGTAAGGGGGACATTATGTTTGGAGAAAGGAGCTCCACCTCACCTCACTCTCAAGACACGATTGTGATAATGGCACTTGGGTCGATAAAGACCCTCTCTGATAAACAATATCTATATCGGATGTAGATTCCCTCCCTGACATTTTACAACCTTAGGAGTGTGATGTTGACGCTCGTGTGTATCATAATCCTTGATAATAGGGGGAAAATGAACTGGCTAGTCATCCGACAGCCGCTCACTTTTGCGATTTTCTCTCAGAACTGCAAGAGGTGTGTCTTCTTGTGGTAGAAGACTAATATAATTGAAGGACAAACGGTTCCGAGGGTCACATGCTCGTGGCTGAAGGTTCTTTGCTCGTGGTTAGCATGCTTCTTGGTTGCCCGCTATTATGTTCCGTGATCCAGCAGGTTGCTCATTTAAAGGTGGAGCATCACTTTCCCGAGGTTCACGCTCTCAGCGATGACACACATACACCGAAAGGCTCGCCTGTCAATGGTGCTGTTAAATCTCACATGACTTAGAGAAGTTTTTAATAAGATCTCAGATACAAGAGCACTTCGCTGATTTAAAAGTCAAACAAGCATGGTCAGCTTAGCTACAGGCTTAAAATGACAAATTTGTAATGTTTGTATTTTTCCTAGCACACAAGCACAACTATGTTGGGTATACTAGCCCTACACAGTTACGAGTCCTTTGACTGGCCAGATAATACATTTGAACCTTCTCTCTGGTTACAACTAATTTTCCCTATGCCTACACCAAATAGTCTGGACTATTCTTAACATTCTCCTCTGCCCTCACACACCTGACAACACTGAGATTGCCAAACAATTCTTCCTGAAGGGGTTAACTACAGCACTAACTTTTCAGTGGCCACTTTACTCTGGGTAAGGGTAGAAGACACCTTAGCTTGGTAAGCAGCTCTTCTAGAAGGACACTGAAATCAAACCATTGTTTGCTAGTCTTGGGTAGTGCCATAGCCTCTATACCATGGTCTTCCACTGTCTTGGGTTAGAGTTCTCTTTCTTGAGGGTGCACTATATCTTATTTTTCTTCTTCTTTTGTTAAGTTTTTGTAGAAACTAATAGGAAGTGACAACTAATCCACGAAAGGGAAGGTGAACACCCCCGATGAACTGCCTGCCATCCACAGATGAGGGAGGGTGGCAAGTAACGTAGTAGTAGTAGTATCAACACATGATGGCTCCCTTGCAGCGAGACCGCCGTAATACGCTCATATATATATATATATATATATATATATATATATATATATATATATATATATAAACATGCGTAAATGCTTTCATATATATAATGAAAAAGAAACAGAATTAACTGTAAAACTATCAAAGCTAGTCAAAATTGGGAGAGAGAGGGCAGTATGTCCGTCGCTACTGAGCCAAGAGAGCAAAAGTGGTTACTTAAACCAGGTGTGAATGAGTGGGGTAGTCGAACTAACTCCACGCCGACCCGCTAACTAGTAGGTATAGTAGTTACCCCTCACTTAAAATTATCATGGCTGGTTCAGCTTCGCCAAAAATATATCCAATATAAATAGTGGTGTGTGCGTGTTTGCGATAGATCAAAACTGATTTCATAATCCCAAATGTGTAGGTTGAGAACTCTTGAGATAAAGTTTTGGTCATAGGAGTCAATGCTCAAGAGCGATTCTCACCCAAAACTCAAGAGCTTAAGCCAGACCAAGCTCAATGGCTCAGATTTCCAGAGGTCTCCCATATCTGCAGGGGAAGCAGAGAAATTTGCCGTCTTGAGAGCTTGTCCTTCTGTCTTTTATTGATCTGCCCTCTGAAGAGTTAACTGAAGAAGGCCCGGTGTGATGAGTAACGGTAGTTGTGAATCAGGATAGCAGACTTTTCAACCTCCAAGACTAACTGACTGATCACCCTTAGAGCTTTTTTTTTTTCCTTCATAGGCCATGCGGGAGACCTACGAACATTACACATTTTGTTTAAAACTTGTAAACGTTCATTAGTAATTGAAGTTCATATACATACATACATACATTATATATAAATATATATATATATATATATATATATATATATATATATATATATATATATATATATATATGTCGCTACTGGTGAGCAGACAAATGGTCTGAAGAACTGGCTCTAAGGGGAGGAAGCAGACCTGCTTATGCTCCTGTGTTCAGACATGTTGGTTACCAAGACAAAGATCCTGTGAGAATAGTGCTCTCGTCCTGGAAATTTATAACCACTTCAAAGAATTAAGTCCTCATCGATGCCTGGGACAGATGTCCTAGAATTAATGACAAGTTGATTCACACTCATACTGAAATGATATGTTTGCTAAAAACTTAGGTCCGATGGAGACCGTCGAAAACGCATTTGTGCACCCCACCGGCCACAAGCAGAATGAAGGCTCCGTGTGGTCAAAACTGAACCACCTGTGGACAATGGGTGGCGGTTGCCAGAACCTCCATATGCTTTGGTGGCTGTTACCCAATGTCACCAGAATCTACCCCTACTAAAGGACGAAGGTTTGTATCTACGTAGGAACAAATAAATCATGAACTTTACCTTTTAAAATACTGGTAATAATTATTCTTTACGAAAATCCACAGCACTAAATGAACAGAATCTCAAGGAACCAACATACAACTCCTTTTCTTATGGTTATATGGAAGGTCACATACAAAAAACTACAATGAATAAAGTTGAAGAAACTTGCAGCAGCTCATAACTAAAATGCACTCTCCTGGAAATAAGGGGTAACAATAATGTTATAATCCAAATAAAACTTTATCTATCTTACCTGTTCCTTCAAAAGTCTGTCCATCCACAGTAACTTGAAAAGCAAACGTCTTAGCATGGGGTTCTCCAGATTCCCTTTTTAGCTGATATTCTACTCCTTGTCGAAGTTCATTCAAGAGCATTATTGGATTCTTGGTAGTCTGAGAGGGTCCTCCCGAGGTCGCAGTTGACGTAGGCACTGCATTGGATGTTGTCGTAACCCCTCCAGTTTTATTTTTACCAGATGGGGGTGTTTCCTGAAATTCATAACACTAACCTCCTTGAGGAGACACACTGCCACTCCTATAGAGGGTTTGGCACTAAGCTTCACACCGCCACTTTTGCAACCAACAAATATACAGCCCCCATTAGCATCGGTAAAGCCCGAGCATGGACAAGAATAGGAGTGAGCAAGTAATAGAAAAGAATGAAAGGCTAATACAGAATGCACTAACATCTAGGGCCTTTGGAAAATTCAAAACTATGTACTGGTATATATGAGAAAATTACTAGTCAAATTGAATGGCTAAAATTCATGCAAACTGACTTTTAACATATTTAGTAGAAGTAGATGAGTGGCATCAACATAATACTATATGGGGAAAATTCATGCAATCCCTTAGAATATTGGATTTTTTGATGGAATAAATCTCGATGCCAAATTCAAATAAATCTTATCTTTTAAGTAAACTTAATTACTATAGAAGTTTAATAAAAAAAAAAAAAAAACTCAAATACTTTAACAGTGAAAATAGCACTTCCAGTAGATAATATTCAAAATTAGGCCATAGGCTAAAATGAAATACATGCCCAATATGTCTTCTAAGCCTGAGCCACTACAACTGGAAGCAACCATCTAGGTGGTAGCCCAACAAACCTAAATTTTCATATTCTGTATCAGTTAAATACTTTATAAGTAGAGACTCTTATTTAAATTATCAATGCATCATGTTTAAAGGTAGAAAGGTACACAGTCTACAATTGGTGCTCTACCCTGATTAAACGTTAAGAAGAGCAATCCCATACATTATCCTTGCTCATTATGGGAGCTGAAAATGTATATTTATTCAGTCCCACGAGTGATGGGTTGAAGCTTAACACGTGCCAAATATTCCAACTTCGGATATGAGCAATGTTCAAAAGTGCCCTACCTGCCTTTATTGTAAAAAAAATTTCCTCTCAAAATATTTTTATTGAGAATTTCTTATCGTAACTAATACCATGTGTGAAATTACTGCAGCATTTGAAATGGTGAGCTACCCCATTAAATTAATAATTACTCCCATTAGAAGACATTACTTAACTATTCATAAAAAACCTGAAAATGCCAAAGGTATTAACTTACACCAGTTGCTACATTAGAATTTGAACCAAACCCAACTTCCGAGTCATCGCTGGTAAAATCTTGCACAGCAGTAGAATTTTGGCCAAGAGCTTGTGCTGCATCAGAAGCATTGCGGAACTGTAGAAAGGATCGAAGTGTGGCTTCAGCAGCAGAGTGTTTTGCCAGCTTCTTGCTTCTCCCTGAACCCTTGAAAACTTGACCATCAAGCTGTTTGGAAAAAATCTTTCATTATACTTTATAGAAGATTATTTGCAAATCATTTAACTTCAAGTAGTTTTATCTGCCTCGCAACAATCTAAAAAACATATCCATAATATATTTGCATCTTATGCTTTAAACTTGCATTTCAGTTGGGCCACAGCATTTGTGGGTTATAAGCACCAATTTAATTCCATGTCCAAAAAAAGTAGCAGGAAGGGAAGCACGAATATGTTATTTATCGATTACTCTATGAAATACAGTATACTTTCAATATATAAAAAGAAGATTCTCAAAAATATTAAGACTGTGGAGCTTTAGGGACTAAAACCAAAGAGTTTGGTTCACTGAAGTATGTTATTTGCATTCTTTGGAAAAATTCTCAGATTCTTTAGCCCAGGGGGAGTGCCATGGAAATAGAAAGATTTAAGGGAACATAAAGAACCAAAAAATTAAGCCAGCCCCTTTACAATAACAAGGCCCACAAGCAGACTTCTACCTTTTCTAGTCAAACCTCTTAGGTAGAATTAGAAGAACACATTCGTAGCCAGAGATTAGCTAATAATTTTATATAGTTTTTAAATGGGACTGAGGGAGATTGCCCAGACCTATTTAGATATAATTTTAGGTTAGGCAAATTTTGGTTTTGAAGGGTTGATGCCTACCCTTGTCATCAGTTGTATGAGCAAGAGGAATATAGTGCTGTTGAATATTATGAATTTCTTCCAATTTGTATTCATGCACAGCTACAGGGATGAAGCCAGAGATGCTTTATTCCTATGTCTTATTAGGCTAAGAGAGGCTTTATTCCTATGTCTTACTGTATTAGGCTAAGAGAGGCTTTATTCCTATGTCTTATTAGGCTAAGAGAGGCTTTATTCCTATGTCTTATCAGGCTAAGAGAGGCTTTATTCCTATGTCTTATTAGGCTAAGAGAGGCTTTATTCCTATGTCTTATTAGGCTAACCAGGTTTAAGAAGTCTCCCTCTTCAGCTATTGGTCAGGCTGGGATTACAAAAACCAATACCTTAATATCCGATGGGCCCACTCTTATGTCTTCACTACATAGTCCTGGGAAAAATACAGGCCTACTGTTAAACCGACATGAGTCTCCATTAGACAGGGTATCGCCTCACTGGAGGACAAGCAGGGGGGTCCCGTATCCTAGCGTTTGCAGCTTCTGCCGCCACCTCTCTCGTGTTTTCCTCCACGGTTGGAATCTGTGCCTTTCCCGTCCTTTACAGGAAAGAGCTTTTAAGAAAGTGTTCGCTGGGTCCTTACAAAGAGCCTTCATCCACTGACGAATACTTCGGCACTGAGGACGATGGCTTCTTCCTAGGTTTTGGAAGTTTCGGGATTTTAACCCCCTAAGGCTTGCCCTCTTCCTCCTTTCCCGGCAGTTGCGCGTTATGCGTTTGCAGGGAGGGAGTAGGGCAATGGTGAACAGTCTGTAACACACTTACATTCTCTGTGGCTACAACCACCACTTTCAGTGGCTGTAGCTGACGATCCTACCTTAGATTAGGATGAACACTCACCTTGGCGGTCGTATGTTGGACGAGTGATGGCCGCTGACGTATTGGGGAAAACCAATTAATCTCCGATTGCTGAAGTGAGGCCTGGTGATGCAGCAATGGTTGTAGAGTCAGAGAATGCCCAAGCGTTGACACGCGATGCTGCAAAATCGCAGTATCGATCAACGAGTGGAAGGGCGATTCACGCAATGCTGGACAGGAAGGATGACGGCTGGTCAACGGTTCGCGTAGAAGCGCTTCACGCACTGATAGGCTTATGAGACGCATGTGAATGCTGTCGGC
Source organism: Palaemon carinicauda (assembly GCF_036898095.1). NCBI lineage: Eukaryota > Metazoa > Arthropoda > Malacostraca > Decapoda > Palaemonidae > Palaemon > Palaemon carinicauda. The sequence continues at coordinate 9,180,673 of NC_090725.1, read as the reverse complement.
TAGGAGATCAATGTTCCCAACACTAACAAATTGGCGATTTCCAAACAACTGAAATAGTAGGCGTTGTCGAGCTGCAAGTGATACGGGTGTAGCAGGCAATTTCCGAGAAGATGAAAGAGCAGGGGGTTGTCGAATTGCAAGGGATTCTTGCGTAGCTGGCTATTTTCGAGAGGTTGAAGGAGCAGGTTATTGTCGAACTGCAAGTGATTCTCGCATAGCAAGCGATTTAGGAGAGGTTCAAAGAGCAGGCAGTTCTTTAATTTTCCAAACTAGATTCCCATAATAGGGGTATGATTCCAGTGAAGCTAGAAGTCTGCTGTTAAAACTTGTAACAAGGTGTCTGTAATTATTGACAGGCGGTGGCAAAGCCCAAGGCCCCTTGCAGCAGACTTGAGTAGCCACTTTGACCATCACATTGGAATTGGGTGGTTGAGGCAGGAAGTGTAACATGACTCGTTTATCCAGTTTGAGAAAATACAAATCACTTTCAACATAAAAAAAGTTTCTCTGGTGATACGTTAGGTTTCTGTCAAAATATTATCATGGGGGAATCTAAAGAGGATATGCTAGAAATATATGGCCAATTTAAAAGAAATGGGTTAGTGTGTGTTCTTCCACCCTTTGTAAGGAAGAAAGGGAGATTTTTCTATATTTACAGTTTACATGAATAGTAAAGTTGCTCGGTATGTTAGCTTGCCTGCTATAATTCACAATCCAGCTAAAGTGCTATTCTTACTGACTGACCAGTGGGTGGCATATAGTAGTTCAACTACTCCATTATATTTTAATGGAAGTTTCAGCTTCACTTGTTATATTCCATTGAAGAATAATGGCTTGTATTCATGTAGGAATACATAGAGCATAGCTGTGTAACTAAGACAACTTCAGTCCACCCAACTGGATTCATACTAGTTGGGAGCATTCATTTTAATTCTAAAATATTTATGGATATGTCTGGAAAACATCTCATGACAGATAAGGCAACTTATGATCAATTGGTTATAATGAAAAAGTAAAACTACTCAAATATAGTATAAAAAAAAAAAAAAAAGATTTACAGCAAGTTTAGATTATCACTGAAGAATAGTTGTACATTACAAGTATTTATATTCAAGATACTCATTCAAAACCTACAATTAATTTCAAGCAATGGAATCTAGTTCTTACCTCAACTGCCACTGTAAACATAGGAGCATGTGATGGACCCTCCATAGATAATGTAGAATAAACAAGACCAGGACGCAGCTCATTCAACGTGCTAATTGGATTCTTTGGTTGTGGAGGACCTGTTTTGCGTCTTTTAGCAGCTGGCTCTATTATATTACAAAAAAACAAAAATTACTCTGTCAGTTTAAATATACATTACAGACAAAGATCAAATACTGTATGCACTTATTTCAAATATTAATAATTAAAAGAAACCCTTGAATGTGTTTACTTAATAGTTTGTTAAACACTTATTTAAAACTAACAAATTGTGACAATTCTTGATTTCACTTACTGCTCAAGTGCTCTACAAATTAAATATTGATTGAATTAGATAATCAGTATTTCAAGGAAATTTTAGCTTATAATCATACTTCACTAAAATGAAAACACGCCCTACCAGTAAACAATCTGTTCTAGAGCACACTGTTAAAACTACACTAATTTTAGTTAGAAAATGCATGTTATGGCACATATTTTGCCATGATCAAATTCTACAATATACAAGTTTCGGTGAAATAAAAAATGCAATGAACAGTAATTGATAGCTATGCCAAAAAATGTATGGTCCAAATTACAGGACAGTATTGTAGAGTACAATATAAGCTTCTGCTTGCAAACTGTTCCAATGCTTAATTCTGTTAAAACAAATTGAAATTTAATTACTAAGTAAAAAGAATGCAAAATAGTTCCTTGAGGAAAGTAAAAAAAAAAAATTGGAACTTACCAGCAGACTGACCTGAATCAACTTCAGTGTCATTAGTGGTGGCCCGCTTCACACCTACACCTATGTCAGTATTTCCGTTCTTCAACGAGCCATTCGATTCTCCATGGCCATTTTGTGCGACTTCACCTAATGAACCTGCAAACAAGATTCTCCTTTCAATGAAGATAATTATAACCTCACTGGAAGGAGTGAGGTCTGTAAGACATATTCAATACAAACATAGTACTAAGGCTACTTAAAAACTAAACTATCCTTAATTATTGACCATTACTTTCATATAAAAATTATTTTTCTATCTATGGGTCAGTAAGATTACTTGAAGCTCCTCATGAACAGACTACTACCATGAAGAGGAAACGTCCAAGCATTTCAGGCTGGAGACCTAACTCGAGGTTGAGCAATAACCTTCCACTGCTGAAAATGAGACTAGCTAGCTTCAGTGCAATAATTGCAGAGGGGCTTTGACCAAGGAACTATCCAATCTATGACAACAATCACAGATGGCCTTTCACTCAGTGGAGATGCTGGTTGGTCTCTGTCTCTGCCCATGAAGTGCAAGAGACTCCATTGAGTGATGGTACCTTCAAAGGTGGGGCTTAATAGAGAAGTTAGCCACTAGGGTAGTTATCTCTGCACCAGGATACCAAAGGCTGCTAGGTTGTTCCAAGAATGTTGCTCAAGGATCTGAAATGGGGGAGCAGAACACCTGAGAACTGCAACCAGCCATGTGAACAGGTCGTTTGCTGGTAATCCGGAGAGCAAGAAGCTACTGCTCGGGGATATAGGGACCACTTCAACCCTACAACCTGCTCTTGGCAACTGACCATGTCTGCTGGTACATTCCTATTTCCTTTGACCTGGAATGAATCTCTAACAGCTCTACAGCACCTGCTTCAAAAGGTTGTACAAGTTGCTCATTGCTAGTTGACATACTCTACGACAGTAGTGTTATTGGCCATGGAATCTTGCAATACTACTCTGCTTGCATTTCCAATAAGTTAATATGCAGGAATTTTCTCGAGGACCACACACCTGAAGAAATTTGGCCCCTTACGAGTGCAATCCACCCTTTGTTGAACAATCCGAGAACAGGAGAACTTCTGAAGGTGGGGAGCCGAGTAGAATTACCACCGATACTTTTGGTGTTCAGCCACCAGGAAAGAGAGTTCTGTGGATCCTATAGTACTCTAGTACTGTAACAAGATGGAAAGGGAGATCTGCTGGTTGCCGACCACATGGTGGATGTGCCTGTGAATAGAATGAAGTCCCTGGTCACGATGATAGAAACGTGAACACCAAGTCTGCGTCAAAAAATCACATCAGCAGGCTGAAGTAATCCTACTATTCTTAATTCTAGTTTGAACAACCAGATCAACGGTGCTGTACCAACCGTGTGTCACACAATTGTACATAATTCCTATTGTATATATCATGCTTGTATCTGCGCTCTTCCCTCGCACTAAAAAGAACCTGAATGATCATGTCTCCGGTTTTGCTCTGAACTTTGTCTGTCCCTCGAACATGCCATGTCCTGTTGCCTTGCCGTTTTGTATATAAAGAAGATTGTTCCTTAATATAAAACTCAGTCGTTTCCAATCTGCCTTTGATCTCACACATCCTCTCTCGGCCCGTCACAGTGCAATGTCTTCTGGGTCATGAGACTGCTTTTCCCGATTTACCATGATTTCTAGATGCCGACAGGAGTGGTGTCGATACTGATCCTGACTCAACTACCGTTTAGATGAGGTCAGGATCAGACAGTCGTTGAAATACCTCAGCAGCCTCATCCAAGCTGCGACCACAGTGAGCACTTTCATAATCACCTGGAGATGTGGACAGTCGGAAGCACAAGGCTTTGAACTGGCACACCACTCCATCAACGGCAAAGAGGGGGGTACACATTGTTGGACAGGTATTTGAAAGCAAGTCTCCTTCGAATCCACTGACAGCTTTAAGTCTTTCTCTTTGATACAAGAGATTTCCGTAGATTTATTAAGTCGTTATGATACTGTAATCATCTTGGTTATATATTAACATTTTCTTATTGTAGAGTATATTATTTCATTTTCTTGGTTCAGTTTTCACACACTTCATTAAAGCTATTATCACTAGTTATCATATAAATCGCTCTCTCACATCGGATTCCTAGTTATAGCAGAAAACTTTATCGCATCTTAAAAAATCATGACTTTGAAGAAGTTAATTGTGCTTTATTAAACAATTATTGCCCATTTTTTGTCTTAACTTTGGTTGTGATCAACTGATCTGAAGCTTTCACTACTGTACAGAGAATATGCGCACACACGAGTAAAAAGGCGTATTGTTATGTAATTAAACTTATTCAACATATCTTCATAATGAATACTACATCAGCACCAATATGTTATAGGATATCAGTTTTCATAAAATTTCTTTATACCCACTACCGTATCATTATTATCATATGAATGCTCTCTCTTTCTCCCTACGGGTAGTTCATTTTCAAAGTTTCATACTATATTTCAGTTTCAATTCATTATTAAATCTGAACATTTCTTTAGACATTAGAAATACTTGGAGGGTTCCTCGATATTTCAATAATGGGAATAATAATCTGAAACCTATTAAAAGGAAATCACAGTTTTCCCACTCTTTCCACTAAAAATATGACGTTGCTAGACATATGTGAACTCAACAGGCCTCAAGGGATTTAATGTATTTTTCAACTAAAAATGGATCATGTAATTTATCAATAAATGAAATTACAAATTTTTACCAAAGAAAATGTATTTCATTACAGTCGCAAAAGTGGCCGTAAAGTCGTCAACCACCTGCACTCAGTTGGTGGTGCGCACACCAACCATGTAGGTCATTATTTTGGTGACCTTTTCCCCTTTCATATGAGTAACAACAATTACATAGTGAAAAGTGTCTTTTTAAATAATGTACAATGTTACAGAAAATGAAATACCACTAAAAATAACAAATTTGGAAATAATTTTTATTTTCCCTAACTAATACAAACCTGTAGTTGTTTACATAGGCTATCTCTTTCGGCGAAGCTGGAAGGCAGCAAACTGACAAAAGAAAATGCGAGGTGGCAACCTTACCACTGTTGTGGGTCGGTAGGGAGTGGCTGGGGAGTACCGCCAGCCACCTATCTCTACTCTCAGTTCATAGAGCTGCTTCCTTTTCCATTGCAGGCAAGACTTCAAGGGGACAGGTGATGGCGGGACAATTTTTTTAAAACTACTACAGGTTTGCATTAGTTAGGGAAAAAATACAATTTATCTCCGAATTTATCATTTGCTCCCACACTAACAAACCTTGAGTTAGTGGGTGAAGTCCAGTTTCTGGCTAGCCTGAGGTATTTTAAACCCGTAGTTGTGCAACTACCACAGGGCCGATAGCAAAAGTATCGACCCTTCTGTGGGTCACGTCTTTCTTTGAGATAGTGGGCGGTGAAAGTAGTTTGCCGCTTCCATCACTTGAGAAACTGAGTAGTTTCTCTTAAATGCCAGGGACGTACTGATGCCCCTGACATCATGAGCTATAAGTTGTCGAGCTGGAGGAGGGTCTTATTGGAGAACAAACTATGAAATTACAAATCCAAGATCATGTTCTTGGTGACCCTTCTCTTCGTTCTGCCCGAGCTTACAAATAGGGCTGAAAGCCAGGGTCTTTGTTGCTGCAGTACATTCAAGGTCATATCTCAAGCTCCTTACTGGCCAAAGTACCAGTTGATCTGGGTCCTTGGTTACAATACGGAGACTCGCTATCTGGAAGGTCCCAAATCTAGGATCCGTGACAGACTGATTTTGAGTCTTAGCATTAAATTCTGGGACTATGCCGAGCATCACCCCCCCCCCTTCCCCTTGAATGGGCGATGTCGTATGAGACACCATGTGAACTCGCTTTGCTGACACTAAAGAGAGCACGAACGCCATATTCAAAGTGAGATTACGGTCCTTTCCATGGCATAGTGCTACGTAAGGAGGACCCTTAAGGGATGTCAGGACACAATCCTAGTACCAAGGAGGTGGTCTAATCTCCAACTGAGGGCAAGTGATCTCATAACTCTGTATGAGTAAAGAAAGCTCAGATGAAGAGGAAAGATCTTCACCATTAAAATAGAAGGGTAAGGTTAAGGCTGAGCTATAAACTTCCACTGCTGAAACTGAAAGGTGTTTTTCCTCTCAAAGGTAAATAAGGAACTCTGCTATTACAGTAATAGTGGTATCGAGGGGAGAGATACCCCTTCCACGACACCAACAACAGAAGACTATCCACTTGGCCTGATACACTGCCGTGGAAGACTTACGTAGATGTTTGGACACATTTTTCGCAGCCTGTTGCGAAAAGCCTCTCCGTGAGAGGAGAGGCTGGATAGTCTCCTGGCATGAAGTCAAAAGCGACTGGACATTCTTGTGATAGATGTTGCGTGTGTTTGTTTGAGTAGATCTGGATGTGGAGGAATTTCTTTCAGGTGATCTACTACCAGTTGCAGAAGCCCCGGAAAAACATTCTGCATGATGATTCCCGGCAGAAATCCTTAGTTTTCGAGTTATGGTGGGTCGACTATCATAACTGAAAAGCTACGGGTTCGAAAGACCTTAAAATGTATCTCCTCATTTCGGCCATATGCCCTTTCCCTCAAAAGGTCATTTCTCCAACACAATGGAATGCATTCGCCAACATCGTTTCATTTGCAATTGTCCATACAGCCAACAGTACTGAAATAACACTATTAACAATAACTAGTTTCCCTTCCTTGCTGGTTATGGAAGGGAACTAATTTTAATAAATATATGATACTGTACTTCAATTTCTAGCCAAATAAATGAACCACATAGTTCCCACTCACTATCATGTGTTTCATGCATTTGTGACCACCTGTTCATGACAATTATTGGGGACACCAGTGGGATACCATTTTCTGGAGGAGTGGAGCAATTCCAAAACAAGTGATTAGCAGCAATGATAATTGTCAGAAATGCTAAATAGACGCCAATAATAATAACTAGTTTCCCTCCCTTGCTGGTTATGGAAGGTTATTATTTTCAATAAATATATGATACTTCAATTTCTAGCCAAATACATGAACCACATATTGTTCCTACTGGCTATCGTGTGTTTTATGCATCTGTGACCACCTGTTCATGACAATTATTGGGGACACCAGAGGGATACTACTTTTCGGGGGAGTGGGGCAATGCCAAAAACCAGTGATTAGCAGCAATGCTAAATAAACACAAGATAACCAGTTGGAATTGTAACCACCTGTTCATAACAATTAAGGGGGTCACCAGAGGGAAACTATTTTTGGGAGTGGGAAAAAAAAAAAAAAAAAAAAAGTGTGGTTTGCAGCAATGATAATGGTCAGAAATGCTAAATAAACAAAAGATAACCAGTTGGAAAAATATATGGTTCATGAAAGTGGATGAAAAAGTATCACAATTCTCTCCGATTCACTTCACGTCCTCCTAATTGTTTTTGCTACACTCACAAATAACCTCACTGCTCCTATGATCTGACAAGCGGTACATAGATGTGCTGTGCACACCAGCCCCATGAGTCACTATTTTGTGGATATTTTTTCACCTTCACATGAGCAACAATAGCTATACACTGAACGGAGAGCATTTTCATCCTAATTTCCAACAGAATAAAATACACTGAATTTAGAAGTAGATTGTACTTCCCTCTTGGAGACATTTTTTTGTGATGGTAGTGAAAAATAGCAGTCGTAGAACAACATATGGGAATGCATACTGTACATATTCGGAAGCACGTAATTGGTTTAAAAGGCCAAGTAATGACCCTCATCATCTCCACCTACGCCTATTGACGCAAAGGGCCTCTGTTAGATTTCGATGGTCGTCTCTATCTTGAGTTTTTAATTCAATACTTCTCCAGGTAATGATTGTCAAAAAAAAAAAAAAAAACAGCTCGCAAAAGCAAACGCAAGCAACACATGTGCAACGCCAATATTTCACCATCAGTCCACCCAAATGTAAACAAAAAATGAAGTTAGAGAGAGAAATACTTAACACTATATTCGACTGATACACGAGTTATTATGCCCCAGCCCCCATTAAGCAGAGAAAGACAAATGCCAAACAAGCCAGCACTCGATAATTTCTTATAGCGAATTCAAGTTTTGCTAGTAATAATATATGTACTGTATGTTAACACTTTCTTTATTGCCACTATTTTTGTTTACATCCCAGAGGCATTCTGGCTTGGGATGTTATTCTTCCTTGTAGCAAAAATATGGTTATGGTATATAAATACTCCAACAATGTATAACAATCAGCACACATGGCAAGGAATCTGTGGAGAATAAACTTGTATGAAGGCGAATTGACTTTATACGAGGGCAAACTGGCATGTGACAAATGACTGTAAAGCCCTTAAAATATACAATGTACCAGTCTAATTGTATGATACTGTATTTAAATGAACTTTTCAATCGCATTTTCTATTGAGCTGTGTTTAACATACTAAAAATTCGTCCTTAATCTTGTGTATCTACCTGTACATGTTAATATGCCAGTATCCGGTCATTTCGCCCACATGCTATTTCGGCACACTATAGAGTTATTTCGCCCACACTGTGTAGTCATTTCGCCCACACTGTGGAGTTATTCCGCCCACACTGTTAAGTAATTTTGCCCACACTGTGGCGGGGTTGCCAACCTGATTTCTACTATACTACTGGATGGCTCATGGTGATATTCATGAGGGAAGATTGTCCAATTGAGGCCTCTTTACTAGTAGGTACTTCAGTTGTGACGTCATCACAAACTACCTCTTCTTCCCCATGCTCCTCCCCTACCTCATGTCCTTGTATTGACCATAGAATAAAACGATTCCTGGCAAGATGGTAGACTGCACAGTCGCGTGTATTCAGTGTCTCGTCCCTGCAAGGGCAAGGCAAGGTGGTCTGCTGTGCGACATGTGTGGGAGGTGGTAACACAGGAAATGCAATACTGGCGTATCTCGTGCTGATTACTGGGCAGCTATGAAATCCGGTATTTCCATCCATTGGAAGTGTAATACTTGCACCTTCACTGACGAACCAACATCCCATCCCATCACTTCTCCACAAAGAGGCTAGTATCCGAAACAAAACTACGAAGGATCCAAAGGATAAAATATACACACTTACAGGGACGAATATTTACTCTTTGGGAGGAACACATGAGTTGCTGAAAGCATGTGCTCACCTGAATGGCCCAGTGCGCAGCTGAATCCTGCATGTGTAGTGTGTACTGAACTTGATTTAGATGTGTGTATATTTTAATAAAAGTTTCTTCAATTCTTTGTCACTATCTGAATATTACATGTAACTGTCTTTTAATAAAAAAAAAAAATACTTTCTGAATAGTAATACATTTATTTAACTGTCTTTTGATAAAATTTATTATTAATTTTTTGTTAACTGCTTTCTGAATCTTGCATATATGCATCTATTTGTTAACAAACGTTTTTTGTTTCACCACTTTCTTAATTTTACATGTATGTTGACTCTTATATGTGGGCGAAATGACCGTAATTCAATGTGCCAAATTAACACTAACTATTTATTGGCTTTAGTTCTACCGTAGCTGGCTTCGATTGCAGATGAACATTGGCTCATTGTTCCTACAGGTATGTCCTGTCATGTGGAACATTTCACTAAGCACTTAAGCCATGTGGCCTAATATTTTGTCAATTATTAATACATCCATCACTTAGCTCAATTGGTTTTTGCTCTTCCATAGCTCACAATTTACTACTCTCTTGCTGGTTCCCAATCCCAAGTTCCGGCCAGCGGTAATTTTTCTCTATGTGCGTTTATATCATGGGCTAGTATTTTGACATACCTAACGGGGCCAAGTTGTAGCTTCGCACTACAGCCCATGTTCGAACATGGATTAGGCTTCCATGTTCTATTATCAAACTGAACATATCACAGCCTAACCTTATGTTACAGTATTAACAAAAGAAGAGCTGTAATTACATTATATTCCAATACTGAAAACCAGTTAGTTTAGATGTAAAACAGGCCATATATTTTGCGTGAAAAGTAACTATACAGACAGGCACCACCTATCTTTTTGTTTTCTAAACCCGTGTTAAGATAACAAAAGGAGCAAAACTTAGTTTGATTTAAAAGCTAAATTGGTTCAATTATAAAATGGTGCAATAGTACTTAGTACATTGAAACTCAAATAATTGAATAGATCTTTGCAAATACATGATTTTGAATACCATATAATACTGGCGAAAACCTCTATGAACGTAGTTACAGATTCTAATAAAAAAAATTACCGGTTTTGTACCTTTTGTTGTCAAAGCACATAACATAGGAGCCTCCTACCATGCAATGGTTCCGAAAAACACAGATAGGTGGTGCTTCTGCCATAAGTACTTGTTCTAACAGAATAAAGGGCCTGTTGTTTTATAATTTGATGCTTTGCTATTCATTTTCAATATTGGAATATGAAGTACTATAATCATAGCCCTTATTTGATTGAAGTACAGCTTATTTGTACCTTTTTCTGGCTCTTTCGGAACTGTATTAATGCTGATTCGGCCCAATTATAAACACCAGTTAATGAGCGTACATTTAATGTAAAATTAAAGCAAAAGTTACCTGTGTTAATCAACTTTGGCCACTGTGGATGAGGAAAAATAACCTAACAACCCAAAGCAACTCATGCTTTACTCCTTCATTTACACATTAGGATCTTACACATATATATAGGCACACTTCTTCAGTCTCTGGCCAGTCGTAATCTTCCTATCATTGTAGTCCTTCCAAAATCCCAAGATCCGCCCTTGAATTTCTTTTACCAGTTTTCTTTGACACCTCTTTAGTTTGCCCTTTTTGGCAATCTTAATCTGAATAAGATTTCCTTAGTCTCTAAATAAAGCACATTTATCAACAAGTAAAATGGGAGGTTACCTTTTTGGCACTTTTGTTTAGTTTATGATGCCATCCTTCAACATCATTATTTGTTCTTATACTGTGCCCAAATAATGCCCTGTTCTCCACTTTCCATATCCTATGGTGCATCCATGTTTCCCTTATGTAATTCCTAAATTGTCTTACTGGTCCAATTACACTTGCCTTTCCTGGAAGTTCACTAGAAGCTTCCGCAAGATCGTCGTGGGGTAAAAAGGGCAAAGCAAGAACTTTTTTTTTTTTTTTTTTTTTTTTATATTTTATACATGTCCCTCCTACAGTAGAACGTTTGCAATCCCAATTCCTGAACTTTTCTCCACAAGCTTGTGCAAAACAGTGAAACACAGCCCTTTACTACTGGGTCATTAAAAACCGATCAAATAGCTTTCCACAAACCTGCCTCAAAATCAACTACAAATGATGAAACACTAGGAACTGCTGGTAAAATTCCAAATATCAGCTTTAGGAACTGCTATATGGTCCTTTGACCTCTTTATCAGATATTATCACAAAACAGAAAGGAATCGGTTTCATGCAGTCCTCACTCTTGACAAAACAATTAATAAACTAATTGATTAAAAGGTTGCTTAACTACTTTTAAAGTCCCATGTTTTGCCTTTGATTAGAGAATTTGCTTGTTTTGCTGTACAAAATATGAAATGCTTCTTTCCACCAACTACAACGGTTCTTCTAAAAAACTCCTCTGGAATTGTCTCCTCAGGAGACAATAGTCCAGGTCAAATGTCAGATCACTGAGATCAAAACAGCCTAGCAAATGGTTCGAATGAGCCTAACTAATTATCCAAATGACTCTAAAAACATGGTACGAATCAGCCACGACTAAGGTCAGAATCTGATCCGAATCAACCGGCATTCATTTTATTGACCATGTTAATAACAAAAGATTAGGGTAGAAACGTGTGATATATTTAGTCTGAGCATCTGAAATGGAAGCCAAGTCCATGTTCAAACATGCAGGATCATGAAGCTACAACTCACCCCTTTCTTAAGAGTGTATTCACTCTATTGTTTACTTTGTGTAATTGATAATGCCGAAATACTAACACATAAGGCTAACGTGCGTAGCTACACACGTTCCTCTTGCCAAAACAGTAGTGAAATAATGTTTAATTGAGAGCGAAGCGAGCATACGGCAGAGTAAAAACCAATAAATAACTAGCTCAATTAAAAACGAGGAACACTTACGAACGACATCATAGAAAATGGGGTGGAAAACCTGTTTTGTGTCAGAGTCCTAGCAAACTAAAGTTCGTGTTTTGTCGGCATTTTATTACCGTCGCTCTCTTTATGACTGATGGAAACAGTTAAAATAGATAATTCAAATATCAACACAATTACACAAGTACACTATATTCTAAGGCGTTTCAAACGTAATTGATGACAATATCTAGAGCAACGCCATAGCTTTTCAGTTATGGTAGTTGATCCACCATAACTCGAAGCAATGCATTTCTGCCCCGAATAATAAAAAACGTCCAAATCACCATAGAAAACATTAAAAACCAGTATAATTTTCCATATACCATATATTACACCATTCTATAATTAAGCCTCTAACTTCATAAATAGAGGTTTCTGCCAATACTACGCAGTACTCTAGAAGTTTTATTCCAGCTGTTACCAAGTTGTGGAATGATCTTCCTAATCGGGTGGTTGAATCAGTAGAACTTCAAAAGTTCAAAGTTGGAGCAAATGCTTTTTTGTTGACCAGGCGGACATGAGTCTTTTATAGTTTATTTATGACATATTTGTTTTTGATGCTGTTAATAGTTTATACTGTATATGACATGTCTGTTTTGACGTTGTTACTGTTTTTAGAATGATTTATTGTTAATTTGTTCTCTTCATTTATTTATTTCCTTTCCTCACTGGGCTATTTTTCCCTGTTGGAGCCCCTGGGCTTATAGCATCTTGCTTTTCCAACTAGGGTTGTAGCTTGGTTAGTAATAATAATAATAATGTGGAACTCTACGTAGTGTTATGGGAAAAGACCTAATCAATGAAGCGAGTTCCAATGTTCTGTTGTTTAATGAAACCAATTTAACTTGTTATGTAATATAAGTAAGATTTAGTGAAGTCGATACATCGATACTTAATTTTTGAACTATGACTTGACACCCAGCAAATACCCACAATCTTGGGTAAATTTCTCTAAGAAAACTATGATTTTTGGCATAAAAAATAAAGGAAATGCTGTAATTACAGGAGTTTTGAAAGTTTCTGAAGATTTAAAAATGCGGCAAATGACCGTTTTTGAGCTATTGGACTCCAAACTCCAGCCCCACAAAAAACCACTATTTCACACAAAAAACACCTATTATATGGAATACACAAGAAAAAGAGCATGTTTATCCCCCCCCCCCAAGAAATGGCATATTCATCGCTGTTCGCTGCTGTAAGAATAGTCTCTCCAACCACCCTACAAAACACTAAGTTCACACACTAGGGCAAGGTCTCGATCGTCAGAAAGTACAGTAAAAATCGTCACCAATGGCATTTTTCACAGGAAGTTCAACAGAATGAAATAATGAATTCACTAGTTTTGTAAATGCTTGCCCCAACAAACTACATACTAGGACAGGGTCGCGATCGTAAAATGAGAGTAATAATCATCACCCATGAAATTTTTCATGGGAAGTTTAACAGAATGAAATAATGAATTCACTAGTTTTGTAAATGCCTGTCCACACAAACTACATACTAGGACACGGTCGCGATCGTCCGAAAATAGTGAAAAACGTCACCAATCGATTTTTTCATGGTTAGTTTAACAGAATGAAATAATGAATTCACTAAACAATCTACATACGAGGACCACTCAGCGCATGAATGTCTGAAACGTGTGGGAAAATGGGCAACAACTAATCCCCCCCAACCTGACCTACAAGCCATGTCCTTACCTTCCTAATGACGTAACCCACCTAACCTAACCTATTAGTTCCCAGGTCACAACCCCTAGCTGGGGGCAAGGCCCCGGACCCCCTTCCTAGGTCTTTCCCCTACAGGAAAAAAAGCGATGGGCAGCACTCTTAAATTATATCTTGACCGCATTGTAATAATAGGGGTAAACTTTTATAAAATGGCAGCACTCTAAATTACATCTTAACCACAATGTAAAAATACAAATGTTCATAGTCGCTAAAGTCCTTAAGGTCTAAAAACCTTAATGTCCTCAATGCTTCAAGCTGAACTATATGACTAATAAACTTAACACCGCTCAAAGAAAAACTATCGGGAAAACATCTTAACAAGGGGTTAAGATGTCGATTGTTGGGATTAGCGAAATCATAAGTACAAACATCAATAAATGTTAAAGATTGCGGCAACAGCAGATAGGCGAACGGAGCGCCGCCAAACGGGTGTTATTCTAGTCAAGCAGGAAGCAATGCTTGGGGGAAATTTTATGACAAGAGTAAATTGGCAGTGGCTTCAGCGAACAACGCATTATAACGACCTTTCTCCTACCTAACAATTCATGATAATTATTACAGCAGTATCAAATGCCACTGTAAAGGACAGGTCCCAACCAAGTACAAACTTAACAGAGGGGTTAGAATGTATATTGATGACATGCATTAAATTATAAAAATGAACGATTCTTAGCATGGGACGACATGGGCTATCTATTGGGAAAGCTTGGAAACTAAGCAGGAGCTACCAGTGTCAGGGTGTGGATCAAAACCACTTAGAAAATTTCAGGTGGTCGAATCATTTTCTATTTTGACCAACCGCATCAGATTAAATCGTGACACCTAATGAAGTAGTAATGATTAATTGATATATGCTGTTTAAAATCACGTGGGGAACAGTGTTCAAAAAAAAAAAAGCCTTTATATATCAGCGGCCAGTTCCTCATACGTTCATTAAAGATGGACGTCAACTAACCAAAACTCTCCCCCCTAACCTAACTCACAAGCCATGTCCTTGCTTACTTACCTAATAGGGGGGGGGGGGGTGGACTGACGCCCCGTGCCCCCCACCCGCGTTACAATGCCATACTCTAAGGTAGACATAACAATACATACAGGTGGCCACTTTCATACATACACCCCCCCAAAAAAAAACAATCTTGATGACCAAGTACTAGACACCAAAATCCAAAAAAATTAAACCTTGCTTTTGCTTACCAGACAAATCTGGTGTGCCTTCATCGTGATTGCATTCGGTGGTCATCTCGTTCTTGACCTTAGGGCTCAAGCAGTTTTCCATTTCACGCCTTACTTTACAAAGCTTCAACATTTTAAA
This sequence comes from Palaemon carinicauda, assembly GCF_036898095.1. Taxonomy (NCBI): domain Eukaryota; kingdom Metazoa; phylum Arthropoda; class Malacostraca; order Decapoda; family Palaemonidae; genus Palaemon; species Palaemon carinicauda. Next base: position 9,165,542 of record NC_090725.1, on the reverse strand, counting down.
TGTCAGGCTTAGCCTGAAAGCTTTATAGATGTTGAAATGGACAAATTTATGGGATAAATGCTTGCCGGAAAATGAAATTCAAACCGAACTGATGGCTTATCAACATGATCCGTAATCGTTACTATATACAAATCTAAGATCTAATTTATATTGATCGCATTACATAAAAGCCATAACAAGATAAGGCCGTGATGTATCCCAAGTATAAATTTGGCAAAAAACTACCACCGTTGTTTGTTAGACGGCCATACACCGGTGCTGCCATTGGCCACCACCCTGGGAATGACCAAGAAGCTCAATGGCGAGAAGTCTCAAGGTTTTCTTACCGTTGCTGTCGTCCTCCACTAAAATGTCCAACACGTCAGAGGCCGCCGAGTTTTGTGCATCCACCTCCATACTCATAATTGCCTATAAACGTTAGTCAATTTGTTAAAACAAGGATATTATCCAGAGTAACAATGGCCGGTCAACACTTGTAAACAATATCTGTAGAGCGAGGGGTAGGCAGGGAAGCGCATGCGTATGACGTCACCAAAAACCAATACAATTGCACCGTTGCCAGCCGTACAGTTCATTTCGTAATAAATGTTTATTGATGTATTTAACGTACTACTCTATTTCAGTTGTTAAATCAATAAATCTTGACCAAAATTTTGGTTCCTAAAATAAAAAGAGCTTCCACTTGTCTAAAAATAATGTCGACAATATGAGATAAGCCGTAAGACAACTAGTATGGCTCGTTAAATGTTTCCTTTTATGATTTCCCTTTTCTGGTATTCTATCAAACGGCATTTTGAATAATAATATTAGACAATGTCATAATGTATCGCATTCTGTTTACCTTAAGATTTACTATAAAATAAGATAACGAAAAGCGAAATATGAGAAAAGCATCTATTTTATTGTATTACTGACTGGAAATGGGGAAAATGAGTGAGTGTGCCGAGTCATTGTTACTTTGTCCCAGCCCAGCATCATTCTAGTAGGCTTATAGCTTCGACAGTTCGCTATAACGTTATAAAAGCTATTAAATAATATGTCCTGTCTGACGGTCAAATAAATTTCTGATACCACCGTACAAAGTTAAAATGCTTAATGACACGACTATTTTGTGAGTGTACAATATATATATATATATATATATATATATATATATATATATATATATATATATATATATATATATATATATATATATATGCCTATTGACGCAAAGGGCCTCGGTTAGATTTCGCCGGTCGTCTCTACCTTGAGCTTTTAAATCACTTCACGTTTCAGAGTCCTCGGCCACGTAGATCTGGGTCTTCCAACTCTTCTAGTGCCTTGTGGAGCCCAATTGAAAGTTTGGTAAACTAATCTCTCTTGGGGAGTGCGAAGAGCATGCCCAAACCCTCTCCATCTACCTTGCCATGATCTCATCCACATATTATTATTATTATTATCATTATTATTATTATTACTATTATTAGCTAGCTACAACCATAATTGGGAAAAAAACAAGATGCTATAAGCCCCAGGGCTCCAAACCACATATGTGTATATAGAGTCCTTTCAATACACGTCATCAAACTTCCGGTCCGCCATCTTGGAGGGCATACAAGACACGTTCAGTGAATAGCTATGGTTGAACTGTTGAATATTTAGCCATTTCATCACATTCACACAATGCCCAGTTTTTGCGCTATTGCTGGCTGTGGGAATCGAGGACGAAGAGATGACAAGAGTTTCTACTGCATACCGGCAGTTATTCAGAATCAGGACAAAGATACAGAAGAATTATCCAAGCGCAGACGTGACTTGTGGTTGACCAGAATATCACGGGCTGATCTACGTGAATCCTCACTACCCTACGCAGGTATTTGTTCTGATCATTTCATATCAGGTCAGTCTCGGCTAGGCCCTAAAAGTATCATTATTCATGTGTAAACATGCTATATCCGATCGCATATGTGACTTGACAAGTATCATCGTCAGTTCAGTGTGTACTGTGTGTGGGGGAGGGGGCATCTCAATTTTTAAACATCAAAAGGGGCATCTCAGATTTACAAAACAAAAATTAAAAGCGCCCATATTGGCTATATTAACAAAGGCTACTTACCTAGGTCTCTATTTCGTCAAGGTGCTCATGCCTATATATAATTAAGTGTATATTTATATTTATTTTAATTTGTGTATTAAATTGTGCAGACATACAGGCCTATGTGATGAATAAACATTGATTATAAATAATAATAATATCTGAAAGCTGGTTTAACCCGAAGGGGTCTTCAGCTTATATATGAAACATTGAAAAAATAATTAAACTTGCGCATTTAATTGCAAGGAGGCAAAACGATCATCCAAGAGCATTACAATAGAGTTTGTCCATCATGTGTTTATATGTATATAAGAAATTATAGCATTTGTAAGCAAACACAAACACAATGGTTAGGCATGAACTGATAAAGATTTGACATTATAATACAAAACTTTTACATACATTTTGACAATCAAAAATTATAATACACAAGGTTTGGCTAAATGATCAATATTAGCTTTATAATTATAAACACTCTCTTCATTGGCCCAGTGTTTATCTAATTTTGGACTTAAAAGCATTAAAGGGAAAAACAACGAATTCTGGAAGCAGATTATTCAATGGAAATGTATGCCCACTCATGTTCTGGGTTGGCCGACAGTACCAAGTAGTTCACCATATCAATGTATGAAATACTGGGAAAATCCTCAGTATTTTGACTGAATGAATTCTGCATCTGGTATGGATCTAGGCCATCAATTAGATCGAGTTTCTGCTTGTAAAAACGCTTATCATCACCCGACAATTGTTTGACAAAGTCGCTCTCATTGTCCATATTCGCTGTAGCAGCTGCCATGTTTTCGCTTTGTATGTCCTCCAGCATGGCCGCCAGCGATTCCCAGTGACGTCATTGAAAGGACTCTATAGTATGAAAAGTAATGGGCCAAGAACACTACCCTGTGGAACGCCGGATATCACATTCGTATATTCACTATGGTGCCCATCAACAACAACTCTTGCGATCTATTACTTAAACATTCAATAATGATACTAAGAAATGACCCACCCACTCCCAAACCTTTGAGTTTGTAAACAAGGGTCTCATGATTAACACGGTCAAAGCCAATCATATGAACTTCCTGAATACAAGCAAGGGATTTCTGTACAACATTGCAGATTGTAAGAAGGGCATCATATGCTCCAAGGCCTTTACGAAAACCAAATTTCAAACTAAGGAACAGATGATTACCTTCAGAAAACCTATTAAGACTTTTCACTAAAAGACATTCAAAAATTTTAGATAATATGGAAGTGATGGAAATTGGGCAGTAAACAGTTGGACTTGAGCTATCACAAACATATTTACATAGTGGAGTAACATTACCAATTCTCAAAAAAGTGCTAAAAGCTCCCCTTCTTGCTAACTTGCGCAAATTAACGCATAACTTTGGAGCTAAGAAATCTGCAGTCTTTATAAATAACAAAGGAAAAATACCATTTGAGTCTACACCTCCATAAGCATCAAGGTCCATCAAGAGAGCTTTAATTCACGAGATCGAAAAGCTAAACTAAATTAGTTTAGCCTCAGGAAAACAGGAATGAGGAAGTTCGAGTTTTTCATTACTCTGCTTATTGCCAAACACATCAGCCATAAGGGTTACCTTTTCCTTTGGACAGTAAGTGAGAGAGCCATCTGATTTATGTAAAGGAGGAACTGTTGCATCTACACTGAAGATTGCAGATTTAAGGGTAGTCCATCACTTATGCTCCTGGGTTGTACTAGAGAGGGTTTCTTTTATGGTTAAATTGTTTTCCTTTTCAGTTGAGGCAAAAACTCTGAGCAAAAGCTCTAAGCTGAGTATACTGTAGTTATTCCATGTCAAATCTGATCTGTTACCATTCCAAAGATGATAGGCCTCCTGCTTCTCCAAATAAGCATGTCTACAATCATCAATGAACCATGGTTTGTCCTTCACTCAGTACCTTAATACTCGAAAAGGAATACGCCTATCAATTATGTTGACTAAATTTTCATTCGATGGGACAACAGGATCAACACTACTAAACAATTGTGTCCAATTCAAGTCCAAAATATCACACAAAATCCCATTCCAGTCTGCTTGAGATTTCATATAAATCTTACATGAGTATGATACATCAGGGACAGGCTGCTTAGTCTTCACTACCAATGAAATTAAAGGCATGATCAGATGTCTCAACTGGAGTACCAACCTTACTTGAGTTATCTCTCTTATAGTTTCATTTATAATCCTGTCCTGTAATTTAACTCCCAATATTATTCTGAGGGCTTTGTGCTCAAATCTACTAAATCTGTTGGATAATGTTTCACTGTCATACCACGACTCAAGTCCATACAGTAACACCGATCTCACTAAACTGATATACAGCCTTATTTCATATGTAATTTCAGGCAATTTGATTTCCAAATTTTACTTAACCTAGCCATTGTCTGGTTTACTTTTTTCAATCTTTCATTAAACTCAATATTTAAAGGATTCTACCTCATTAATCCTTTCTTCTTCCAATGATATTTCATCTTCCATTGCATATTCCAAACTCGACATCTCTCTTTCTTCAATTTATCTTGAGCCCAACCTCATGTGATATTTCATGCATTCTGGTAAGCAAGCTTTGCAAGGCCTGTGGCCTTTCCATAATAAGGAAAATTTCCTGTTACCAATCCAGTCCAATCCTTCTCCACCATCCTCAACCTTTCTATGCATTACAAAGTCCGGGAGGATGATAAACAACATAGATGACAACGCATTCCTTTGAAGTACCCCACTGTTCACTGGAAATTCAACTGATAGTACTCCATTAACAATAACTTTGCACTTGCTATGCTCATGAACATACTTAATCAAATTTACAAATTTAAGAGGAATTCCATAATAACATAGGACTCCCAAAAATTGCCCGGTGCACACTATCAAAGGCTTTTTCATAGTACAAAATTGTCATCAAAAGTGGCTTCCTATATTCTACACATTGCTGTACCATGTCTTAATATGAAAATTTGGTTAGTACAACTTCTACCTTTTTCGAAGCCCTGCTTGTTCATCTCTCAGCTTTTCGTCCATCTTTCTCTCTAGTCTCTTTACAATGAGCATACTATATATTTTCATGGCAACTGACGGAAGTATGATGCCTGTGATTATTGCAATCAGTCGGATCTCCTTTTTTTCCCATTTTCACCAACACTCCTAGCTCCCATTCATTAGGGTTTGTCCCTTCATGCCATATTCTACAAAATAATCTTGTAATCATTCTGGGAGTTACTTCATTTTCTGCCAAAAATCATCTCGGAAGTTATTCCATCGTATCCAGGGGCTTTCCATCTCTGAGTTTTTTAATGACAGCTTCGACTTCGAACACACTGAATTCATTCATGGACACATCAAGGTCTTCCTCAGTTTCAAGTATATAAATTAAATCATTCCCTTCATATCTCCTATTCATGACCTTTCTAAAGTTTTCCATCCAACGTTGCCTTTCTTCATCTTCTGTTGATGGATATATGCTTCTTTTTACCCCAGAAGAGATTTCAGGATTAATTCAATGAGCATTTCTTACACCATAGCCACTCCCTGAATTCATAGCTTTGTCAGCCTCATCTGCTATCCAGCCATTCCTCCTTTTCTTTTGACCACTCGAATACTTAGCATGCTCTACCCTGTAATTTTCATTACTTCTTCGGAAACATTCAACAATCAATTTCTGTCTTTGTCTCTGTTTTATAGTATCCCAAGTATTATTTGATATCCATGGTTTTCTTCTTGTAACTGAATGTCCCAAAGCTTCACTACCCACTGACTGATATATGTTCTTAATTTGACCCCATTCTGCATTAAATGTCTACTCTTCATCTCCTAAAGTCTCAAGGACTGAGTATCGATTCTTACATTCAATTGCAAATGTTTCTCTGAGCTCATATTCTAGACGCTTGGTTGTATCAAACCTAGGTATTCTATCTACGCTTCTGTTGGGTGCTTTCAGTTTTAATTTCAGTGTGGCAATGAGGATCTTGTGATCACTACCAATATCTGCACCTCTATAGCTTCTTACATTTCTCAGAGTCCCCCTTCTTTCTTTATTAATAGCTATGCAATCTATTTGATTTTTGTAATTGCCACATGGTGAAGTCCATGTATTTTTGTGGATGTTCTTGTGCTGAAAAAGAGTACCTCCAATAACAAGATTGTTTGTTGAACAAAAACTTATAAAATGTGCTCCCTTTTCATTTGCAACTTCGCCTAGACCCTCAACACACATCACATTCTCTATACCTTGATTATTCCTTTCAGCTTGAGCACTGAAGTCACCAATCACAATATTCATATCTCTCTCTGGGATCTCGTCTATTACACTCTGCAGTTCCTCATAGTATTCTTTTTTTCCGTTCTTCAGGGGAATCATTTGTTGGTGCATAGCAAACTAGAATATTCATTTTGCACTGCTTTGATTTAAACTTTGCAAGTAACAATCTACTATTTACAGCTCTCCATTCCATTAATACCTTTTCTTCTCTTGGTGTCATTATCATTCCTACCCCTTCTCTTCCAACTCTATCTGTTCTTCCACAGTAGATACATATATTGCTTTAGTCTAAGATTCCTTTACCAATCCCCTTACAACATGTTCCACTTTAGTCCAAAATATCCAAATTAAATTTCATAAATTCATTCTCCATTTGCTGTAACTTCTCCATCTGATTCGTAGTTCTAACATTCCAATTACTAATTTTCAATATTTCTTTAGTATTTACAAACCGAGAGATCCTTAGCACCCGCTATGCCCGGACTAGGGGCCATTCTGTCATTTTCTCTTTCCATAGACTGGCTAAGCCATAGAGGATTCTTTGGCTAAATTCATCAAAGGATAGCCAGTTCCTTGTGATGCGCAGTGCCTATCTAACTAAGGCAAGTGACTCTTGCCAGTCCATACTGATTCCAGAAAAGATCATTCGCCTGGCATCAAGAGTAGAAGCCGAAGAGCAATACTGTCTATCGCCTTAAACCCAATCTATCACCATGCTGCCAGTGACGTCAACGAGATTTAGAGGGGCATTTCCTCCACACCTAAAGTTCTTGTTACTCCACCAGGTTGCTCATCCAATTATACTCGTATATATAACCGATGGTAAATATGGATTGCTAAGATATATATATATATATATATATATATATATATATATATATATATACACAGTATATATATATAATATATATACAGTATATATATCTAATATATATATATATATATATTGATAATTTTTTGCAAATTTAGACGTGTTTCTCATATTCATATAAGCCATATGTTATACTCCTCCTAATATCTGGATTCTCTCTACCTCGGGATCAGAGACACAAGGGGGAATCAAATCAAAGATAATAGTTCTACTCGGCCGGGGAATCGAACCCGTGCCCAAGAAACTGAGGTTCCATTGATTGAGCTGTTTAAGGCAATGGAACCTTAGTTTCTTGGACATGGGTTCAATTCCCTGGCCGACCAGAAGCTATTATCTTTGAGTTGATTCCCCATTGGGTCTCTGATCCCGAGGTAGAGAGACCCCAGATATTCGGAGGAGTATAATATATGGCTTATGTATATATCCCTTTCTGAGTGGGGGTACCTTAATGTGACGCAAGGGCTTGTGTATTGTTATCATCAGCAAAGCTGTACTATTCAGAGACATCCATACAAGGTTGGTTTGGTGTTAGTGATCAGACAAAAATCTCCCACCATCACTAATGCGCACTGGTCAGCGTGGTGATGAAACTGGTCAAATCCCAAGACATGAATGAAGACATGAATGAGGCCTATGTCATGCACTAGAATAGAAACGGCTGAATTTGTTTGTTTATATATATATATATATATATATATATATATATATATAAGTATATATATTTATATATATAAGTATATATATTTATATATATAAGTATATATATGTATATATATAAGTATATATGTATGTATATATATATATATATATATATATATATATATATATATATAAGTATATATATATGTATATATATAAGAATATATATGTATATATATATATATATATATATATATATATATATTATACATACATATATATATATATATATATATATATATATATAAAATCATCATCAGCAGCAGCCATTATTAGTCCACTGTAGAATAAAGGTCTGGGTTATGTCGTTCAATTTGCGTCTGTTTATGGTCTTTCTGTGAAAATCCACAGCTGCAAACTTTCTTAGTTCAACAATCCACTGTCTTCTCTTCCTTCCCCTGCTTCTTTTACAATATCTAGTGGCCCATTATGTTATTTTTAATGTCCATCTATTGTCTATCATTCTCATTACATGTCCTGCCTATGTCCATTTCTTTTTCTTACATGTTGTTAGAATATCCTCTACTTTAGTTTTCTCTCGTATCCATGTTACTCTTTTTCTGTCTCTTATCGTTATTCCAATCATTGTTCTTTCCATAGCTCTTTGAGTTGTAACTAGCTTATGTATTAAGGCTTTAGCAAAGCTTAAGTTTCTGATGCATAAGTTAATACTGGTAGGACCATCTCATTAAAAACATGTCTTTTTGGAGAAAGTGGCATTCTAAGTTTCTTAATCTAATTTTGGTTACCAAATGATCTTCATCCCATGCTTATCTTTCTTATAATTTCTGTCTCGTGTCTTGGGGAAACAATTACTGTCTATCCTAAGTACGTATATTCATTAACAATCTCTAGAGGTTCGCCCAAATCTCTTATTTATTGTCTCTCTGTATATTCATTGAACCTTCCCCTGCGGCACTGGAACAGCTGCCCAATGTGGCGATTTATCACTGTACACATTTTTACAAGCTGATGGAATAAAAGACCTGGTAAGACTTAAAATGTAAATACTCTATCGAATTTAATTAATACCTTTTGCGATCTACATAATTTGAAATTAGTGGTTAAAGGCGATAATGAGGTAAACCATAGTATCTAAGAATATTTCATCACATAGAAACCTAAGAAAATATAGCTTAGATCACATCTGATATGAGCACCAACATAATTTCCAGTATTCACTCGAAATGATAGAAATCACAGACAACACTGGAAGAGAGAGTAAAGATTATATTTTAAAACATTTAAAGAATGATACTAAAGTAACTGAAAATATGGTCTGGCTTAGAGAGAGGGCGAGAGAACTTTATGATAATTTTGCATCAGATATTTATGTGGAAGAGCATTGCGCTTTTTCCCCAACGCATAAGATTATAGTTTTTAACAAGGTCTACCAGATGGATATAGCGACCAAGAACTGGCTGATAAATTTCTAGAATTCTCTAAAAATGAAATTGAAAATATAATTAGGTAATTTACGGATATTCCATATCAGATTGGTGCTATACCAGATACACAAACAAGATTAAGGAGATTTGATATAACAAAAGATAAAGTCAGGATTATTAGGGAGCGATTGCTCTAATGCCAATATACGAAGTAATTGGATAAAAAAGTTTAGACATTATTTCCTTTTCCCATATTGGTCTCAATAAATCCAGCCTTCATTTTTCCCCTTCTGTAGCTAGTACCTTGACCATTTCAATTTGAAACTCTGATGGGCCTGGTGCTTTACCATTCTTCATTCTACCCAATGCCTGTTTCCCTTCTGTACAATGTATCTCCATCGCTGGCCTCTCCACCCATCGTGTTTCTCCCAGCTCCTCTTTCTTATTTTCGGTATTCAATAGTTGCTAATACTATTCTCTCCATCTTCTCTTAAGCAATATATTTCCATCTCTATCCCTGATAACTACCAATTGCCCCAAATCCTGTCTTTGCCTTTTTCCCAATCTTAACATCTTACAGATATCCCTTTCTCCTTCTTTTGTTCCTAGCCTTTCATTTAATTCCTCTACTGCTCTTCCAATAGCTAAACCTAGTTTCCTCCTAGAATCTTTTTCCTCTTCTCTATACCGTTCCTCTACACCCTGTGCCTGTCTTACTTTCAAATCCTTGAATGCCTTTGATTTCCTATCAACTGATACTTGCACCTCTGTTCCACCACCACATTTCTCCTATAACATATCCGCTGGTTCTTCCCACTAATTCCTTCGTTTCCCCTACAAATGTTTCTTTCATACCCAACCACATATTTTCCACCCGGTTACCCTGTCCAATATCTAAGTTTAACCTTTCCAGTCATATCTCTCTCTCTCTCTCTCTCTCTCTCTCTCTCTCTCTCTCTCTCTCTCTCTCTCTCTCTCTCTCTCAATCCGCCTAAATTGCTCACACTTTTCTCCTTTAAGGTCCCAAACCTTAATTCTAGATCTCATCTTTCTCTTCTTGGGGTTTCTACCTCTCATTTTAAAACCCATCACTACCAGTCTATGTTGCTTAACACAAGCTTCCCCTAAAATCACTTTACAGTTCATCATATTTTTCTAACCAATGAATAATCTATTTGGCTTTCCAATACTCCACTTTCATAGGTTATCAAATGCTTATCCAACTTCTGAAACCAGGTGATCATACATGCCAGTTCAAAACTCGGAGCCATCTCTAATACATACTCCTCATCCTCATTTATAATTCCAAACCCATTGCCTCAATGTACCTCCTCATATCCATCCCTTCTATTCCCCACTCTGCCATGCATATCTGTTCCTATGATTAATTTCTCTTCCTCTTTCACTGATCTAATAGCAGCCTCAAACTCTTGTCTAAATAATTCTTTTTTTCTTGTTCTTGCCAACCCATCTCGGGGCATATGCTGAAATTATATTCATTATCTAATCCCCCATTATCATTGGGATCTTTAAAATCCTATCATTAATTTTCTTGATTTCTATCACTTTTTCTTTCCAGCTATTACCTTTTATGACCCCAACTCTATTTATCCCGTCTCTTGACCCGCTGTAATAGAGATTATAGCAATTTCCTATCTCTCTAGTTCATTTTCCTTTCCATCTAGTCTCCTGCAGACACAAGATGGCTATCTTCCTTTTCACCATCACATCCACTATCTCCCTCAATCTTCCCGTTAGTGAATCAACATTCCAAGTACCTGTTCTGATTTTCCATTGTCTCACTAACTTCTTTGGCCGCAGTTGTGAATCCTGCGGTACCCCTCGTCCATTTACTGCGCCAGCAGAGGGATCCTGATGCACGTCGGTTACAAGGGACGCCCTAGCACATCAACATTTATAATAGCATCATGCATGGTTACCCCGTTACAAAAAATATCCATAAACCCCCTTTTCCATACAGAAGGACAAAAGTGGGACAAGCGATACTGATGTGGGAGACATCATAGAATCAATTGAGGATTACTGTTCAAATGGTATCCAAAAGAGTTCCCTGTACGGTATATGTGCTTCTTTATTTGATAATAGAAGACTGGTAATATAAGCCCAGATGTAGCTTTCCTGTACTAGATGACTTACATGGAACAGGCCTGAATTTGAAAGTAACAGTGGCTAGTCTAATTCCAGCCTATTTTGCATTATTTTAGGGGTTGTTTTCCTGGTCTTGCCACACATGGGAAAGCCCAGCACCTTGTAGGAACTACGAGATTTGTTTGTAGTATACATTTTAAAGTATTTAGATGTCCATATAGAGTATTCTACATAAATTGTCTAATCGATGCTATCATAGCATTTCGAGAACAAAAGTCTTATACTTCTTCTTGGAAGCCTCTATCTATATCATCAGTCGTTCAGATGTCTCGTGGGAGCTTGGGGCCGCACATTTGAAAGTTTTAGAACCCTCAGGTGAGGTGCATCTTAGTTCCAAAAGTGTCATCATCAATGCCAATTGATCATCAATAATTTTACAAGCAGTTTATGTATTGCTGTGTCATAAGCACCACTAAGATCAAGTAAAATCAGGTTGCCATATTTGTCCTTATCCATCATTTCCAGCAGATCTTTTGCAACAGAACATAGAGCACAGTGCAGAAAATCTTAGCAGTTGCATCAGGATAGGAGTAGCTTTGAAGTAGGTTTTACAGATATAATCAAGTTAGATATAATGAAGTCTTCTCAACTAATGAAATTTTTTTTTATTCTGCCAGCAATCTTATAAAATTTATCTAAATATCTGGAAGCAGGGCTCCACTATTCAATGAAGAAACTATGAATGACCAAGACTGAGTTCCATCTACTTTTGTTGAATTATTGGATACCAGAACTGCGCTTTGCTTCTGATAGCTTAAGATATTTTGTCCTTTGTGGTTTTTACAGCATCAAGTTAATGCAGTTCTAAATTTCAGTAGTTCTGAACTAATAAACACTAAAATGTAAGTCATCATAAGGTGCATCACAAGGTATCTGTGTCGATAAAGGCAAGTAGGCTCACCTGTACTAAGGATCTGTATGTTTTAATCTTTAATTAGTGATGTTGCTCATAATAAATTGGAGGTTAAGTAAAGGTACCAAATTGCATACTACCTTACAAGATCTATCTACATTACCTCTGCTTAATGAAGAGCAGACAGAAATAATGAATTTGGGGAATTTCCCAGTAAACATAAAAAAGAATTCTATCATGATTTCTTACTTGTCAGACTTGGCAGGACAGGATTAGAAATGAAACTATAAGAGAGATTACTCGAGTACCATATGTGGATGAGATCATGATGAGGGGTAGATGGAGATGGTTTGGGCATGCTCTTCGCACTCCCCAAGAGAGATTAGTTCACCAAACGTTCAGCTGGGCTCCACAAGTAACTAGAAAAGTTGGAAGACCCAGGCCTACATGGCTGAGGACCATGAAGCGCGAAGTAGATCATGAATAGAGAGGTATTGAATTAAAAGCTCAAGTTAGAAGCAACTGGCGAAATCTAACCGAGGCCCTTTGCGTCAATAGGCGCAGGAGGAGATGATGATGATTCCTACTTGTATTTTTTGCGTTGTCCTGCAGCTAATTTACTCAAGCTCCCACGGCCATGGAGTAAGCGACTAACCATCTTTCATACTTCCCTGTTAACACACGAATATATCAAAATAATCAAGAGTGAGAAGCTTCTTCCCCTATCCATATCTAGCGGCTTAGAGTGTTGCACTTCTATAGCAAAGGAGGAAAGATCTTATTCTTTCTAAATTTATTGATTCATTAAGACTTGTGATGTGTGTGGCAAGAGGATTGTTGGAGGCAGCATGAGGAAGGGTAGTGAATGGTGGAATAAGGAGTGAAGATGAAAGTGGAAGAGAGAAAGAGGATATTTGAAGGATGGTTGCAGAGTAATAGCATAGAAAAGTATGAAATATATAGAGAGAAAAAAGTGGAAGTAAAATGTAAGGTAGCCAAGGCAAAGAGAGCGCTGACTGGAGGTGGGGTCAGGGATTTGGTTATTTGTATGAAGAGAATAAGAAGTTTTGGAAGGAAGTGAAGAGAGTAAGGACGGGTGGATCAAGATATGGCGAGACAGTGAAAGGTGAAAATGGAAGCAAGAAAAAGGTGGGATGAATATTTTGAAAGGTTGCTGAATGATGAGGACAATAGGGAGGCAGATATAATTTCTGTTTCAGGTGTCGAGGTACCAATAATGGGAGGAGAGAATGAGAGAGCTTACAAGAGAGGAAGTGAAGAGAGCACTAGATGAAACGAGAGTAAGAAAAGTACCTGGTATGGATGGTGTAAGGGTTGAGATGTTAAAGGAAAGGGCTGTGAATGTACTTGACTGGTTAGTGAGATTGTTTAATATAAGTTTTATGCTGTCAATGGTACCAGTGGACTGGGTGTGTGTGTGTGTATTGTTCCGCTATACAAAGGTGAGGGAGATGTGCATGAATGTTGTAATTTAAGTGGTATTAGTTTTATGAGTGGGGATGGAAAAGCGTATGGTAGTGTGCTAATTAATGGGATTATGGATAAAAATGAGGATACAATTTTAGAAGAGCAGGGTGGTTTTAGAAGAGGTAGGGGACGTATGGATTGAATTTTACTAGATATTTAACTAAAGGTAAGGAGTTGTATGTTGCATTTATAGATGTGGAGAAAGCTTATAAGAGTTGATAGGGAAGAGATGTGGAATGTTATGAGGTTATATGGAATTGGTGGCAGGTTGTTGCAAGCAGTGAAAAGTTTATAAACAGGCAGTAGAGCGTTTGTTAGGATAGAAAATGAAGTGAGTGAGTGGTTTCCAGTGAGAGTGAGGATGAGACAAGGATGTAAGATGTTGCCATGGTTGTTCAATTTGTTTGTTGATGGCATTGTGAGAGAAGTGAATGCTTGAGTGCTTGGTCGAGTATTGGAACTGACAGATGAGTGATCATGTGTGGGAGGTGAATCAGTTGTTGTTTGCGGATAATAGTTAATAGTGCATTGGTTGCAGACTTGGAGGAGAAGCTGGGTCGATAAATGACATAATTCGGAAGGGTGAGAGAGAGAGAAGGAAGTTGAGAGTTAATGTCAGTAGGAGTAAGGTTATGGGATGTACGAGAAAGGTGAGTGGTGTTAGGTTGAATGTCATGTTGAAAGGAGATTTACTTGAGTAGGTAGACTAGTTTAAGTACTTGGGGTCTGTTGTTGCTGCAAATCTTGGAATGGAAGCAGTTGTATATCAGAGAGAGCACGAAGGATGTAAAGAGTCGGGGGCAGTGAAGGGAGTGTTAAAGAAGAGAGGGTTAGGAATGAATGTAAAGAGAGTTCTGTATGAGAAAGTGATTATACCAACTATGATGTACGGATCAGAGTTGTGGGGAATGGAAGTGATGGAGAGGCATAAACTGAATGTGTTTGAAAAGAAGTGTCTGAGAAATATGGCTGATGTATCTAGATTAGATAGGGTTAGGAATGAAGTACTGAGGAGGAGAACGGGTGTAAGAATTGAATTAGCAGCTAGAGTGGATATGGATGTATTGAGGTGGTTTGGCCACTTCTATTTTCATGACATCACACATTTTAAGGAGACGACAATCCTTTGCAGCCTTTTAAACATTGTCTATTTAAAGTTCAATGAGTCGATTGAGAATCATGTCGCATTCTTCTCTTTGCATCAAGCCAGATGTATTGTTAGCCTTTTTTCTTTCCTCTTCGCGAGGGACGAGTACTTTTTCTCGAACAATAGAAAATTACCACTCATCTAATACAGTATTATATAATTTTGTTAATATCTAAATGTTAAGACTTGTATCGTCAACTGGTATTGACTTTTTGAGTAACTGCCAACTGTCAACTAATTACTCAATAAATTATTAGGAATTAAATTGCAGAGGATGAAAAGTTTCCCAAGCGAGTTTGTTTTAATGATGAAGCAACTTTTCATGTTTCACGAAAAGTAAACGCACGAAAAGGGATTCTGAGGATCCGTCCATCCCTACGAGAGTAGGGTACTTCGGTGACCGGTAAAGTCTACCACGGAAAATTCTACCACAGAAAATACACCATGATAAATTCCACCACCGTATATTCCACCATGGTAATTTCCACCACGGAGAATATTGGAGTATCACCGTGACCTAGTTGTTTGCAACAACTAAGCTTGAATGCACACACACCACGAATGTATTTCCGATTCTCTTGTTTACAACTTTTAAACTACACTTCTTTAAGCTTACGACTTTTAAAGTAAATTGTTTAGTAATTTGTTTAAATACCAATTGTTTCTCCTTTTCGTTTCCTTCAAATTATCAATTCGTTGTTCATTTCAAAGCACTTCAAGAAAATTTTCTTTGAGCATCTACTACATTTTCTTATTTAGTTAAGATTTGGAAGCCTACAACATGGCAACCTTTATCTCATCCGTAAAAAAGTAAACGAAAGCTGTGTGATGAAGAAAATATTTATAAAAAGCATGCAGATTACAATAGAAAAACTTAAACATACTGGCGTTATGAACACTTTTGTAAAGGTTGCCGGGCCAGAATACATGCAACTTTTAAGGGTAGGCTCCACCTTGGAAGGCTGATTTTTGCCAATTTTTTTTTCTTTGCTAAAAGTCTTCCTTTTGCCTATCAGAAGGCCGTGATATGTGTAGAATTCATCTCCAGCCTCTATAATGGCCCCCGTGGTCGTCAACGCCCCCCTTATGTTCATAGTAAAAATAAGAAATAGTACTTAACCAGAAGCCATTCTTTCAATTTTATCCTGTAATCACCCAGCAAGCGAAGCAAGCGTTAATACTCGAAAGGCAGTCTCTAATGAAAAGTGAGGTGATGAGAACAGGCACAGTGTCTACTCGTGAAGGGATAGCTAATGGTGTACTAAATCACAGTCACAGTTGTAAACTATTTATGGACTTGCATGTAACATACGTAACTGGAGGCAACATTCTTTTGGAATTCCAGTCCTTCCAACTTCTAGGTCATGATTTGAAATTCCTTCTACGATAAAGTACTTGGAAAATGGTTCTTTGTTTTCGGCCTTCGATAGTGGTATTGACGACCCAGACAGAATTCTAGTAAAGGCCTGGATGATTTAGAAAGTTCTAGAAATTGGGCCTGTGATGGAACTTTCAAAGTGTCGCCTAGTTTGTAGTGTCACTTAATAACATTGGAGGATCATATTTGCCAAAGCTGTTTGCATTACTACCTGACAAAAAAGAATCCTCATACTATCGTCCTTTTTCTTCTATTCGTAATTTGCGAGGGAATTGTCAGCCGGCAACTTGTCTCATGGACTTTGAACAAGCTCTCCATAATTCCTTTGTTTCCAATTTTCCACATTCTGAAGTAGGTGGCTTTGTTTTTCATCTTAGGCAATCTATTTGGCGAAAGATCTGTGCACTTGGTGAAAGTCATAGGTACAATACAGATGACACTTTCCAGGTTAAGATAAAGTGCTTTTGTGCTTTAGCATTTTTGCCCATTGAGGACGTTGTCAGTGGTTTTTTAGATTTATCTGATGATGAAGACGTCCCTACCAAACATAGTTTATTTTGAGACATATATTGGAACAGTGAGGGACGGGGTCATCATTAAAGAAGAGAAACCCACAGTTTACGATTGAACTTTGGAATGTACGTGAACGAGTTCTAAATGGCTTACCAAGATCAAACAATGTTGTCGAAGGTTTTCATAAGGCATTACGATCCTTAATAACATCAACCAATCCGAATTTTTGGAAACTATGCAATTCCTTTAAAAAGGAGGAAGGATGATGCCAAACAAAAATGGCACATATTCGACGTGGAGTCTCGAAATCCTAAAAGAAGATGCACGATTGAAAAATTTAGTTGAACATTATGAGCATGAAAATATTTTATATTTTCTAAGGGCTATTGCTCGTAATTTGAAATAAATTTTCTTGAAATATCTTTTTTTTTAAATATTTTCTTTTAATACGATTGTCATCTTTTTCTTTTTAAATAAAATGTGAGAAAAATTTATTAATTTATTCATACTTTAACCTTTTTATATAAATTCTATATAAATCTAATTTTGTTACCTCTATGATGGTGGAATTTTCCGTAGTGGAATTTTCCGTGGCGGAATATTCCGTGGTGGAATAAACGTATGGTGGAATTTTCCGTGGGGGAATTTACCAATGGTGGAATTTACTTATGGTGGAACTTACTTATGGTGGAATTTACCTATGGTGGAATTTACCTATGGTGGAATTTACCTATGGTGGAATTTACTTATGGTGGAATTTACCTATGGTGGAATTTACTTATGGTGGAATTTACCTATGGTGGAATTTTCCGTGGTGGAATTTTCCGAGGGGGAATTTACCTAGAACCGGAACTTCACCGAGTGAATGTGTTGTGCGCAATTTAATTATTGGTTCATTTTTGTTGAATAAGACATCAATTACCGCAGATGTCTAACTTGACTCTTGACCTTATATCTGAATATGTGGCATCACAGCGAATTGACCTTCAATCAAAATGTCCCACCTGTGGACTTCACGTTCGAGGATTCCAAAATCAAAACATTTCCGGACCGGTGAGATGAAAGGGATATGGCCTAACTCCCTGGCCCCTTAATTCCCCAGATATCACTCGCCTGGACTTCTTTCTATAGAGTTATGTTAACGACAAAAGCCTTGGATAAACGATGCCAATCCTAATCGATTTTAAGTAAAAGATCACCAATAACACAGAAATTGTATAACTAACGGTGCCAAAAAGAGGGTTATCAGATTAGTAAAAGAAAAAAAAAAACCTTCAAAATCTGTTCACCATTTTGTAATAATTTCCCCACATATATCTGTTCGTTTGCTTTTGGACTATAATTTTAAATGTAAAGAGACTATGAACACCTTGCATATATATATATATATATATATATATATATATATATATATATATATATATATATATACTGTATATATATGTATATATATACATAAACATTATATACATATATATATATATATATATATATATATATATAAACATTATCCGTTGGTATTTTAATATTTTGAAGCTTGATTTGAAATGAAAGACCTTCAGGTATTTCTATAATAATATTTAATGATAAGGATGAGGAGGTGATTACAAGTGTTTTGGATAAGAAGGGTACTTGATAGAAAACGCTTACTAGACAGTCTCGATATTATCTATGATTATACAATTTTGGTCAAATATACGTTGAAAGTCTTTCGGGGATTCATTTAGGATGATGACATAAGAGATGAACTAAAAACGGAGATCCTAAAATAGATGAATGTAGACCAACTTCATTAGGAAAAATTTAGGTAAAATATTTGGAGTATAACATTAAAATTTTTGTCAAATTATAACTATTATCGTGTTATTGTTTTTGTTATTTCTTCTTCTTCTTCTTCTTCTTCTTCTTCTTCTTCTTCTTCTTATTATTATTATTATTATTATTATTATTATTATTATTATTATTATTATTATTATTATTATTATTATTATTCAAAATATGTACGAGTGTAAGTAAAATAGAGTGAAACAAATCTTTATGTAAGCCTCTAAAAATAGAAAGTCTCTTATGAAATAAAAGATGTCGAAAAGAAAAAAAAATGTACAGTAAAATTTACATGAATAGAACAAACGAATAAGAAATTGCCAACAAATTGAAGGGTAAGATCTATCATCCGAACTGACTCTGAGTAAGATGGCTGGCGGGCCTTCCTAACTGCGACGCAGCCCCGTCAGTCTAAAGAAGTTATCAATCTGTCAATCAGTTGCAAGACATGTGAAAGGCAGAGGCACTTATCAGTAGCGAGAATAGATCAGGCAATTACAATACGAACAAAAACCTAAATGCCGGGAAAGCATCATGTCGTAGATTCAATTCCGTTCTTTTGTAGAAAGGTGACAAATAATACACTGTTTAAAAATAACCGTAATTTTAATCGGAAATTCTCCGTAGAAATATACTGTTTTCAGATGTATTTCAGTAAAATACAGGCAACCGTAATTTTACCATACTTTGTTATTACCTTTTACGGGTTAGTGACCGTAATACCACTCCTTTACGTCAGTATATTCGTTTTTAAAACGGTAAATGCCCGGCAACATTTATTCCAAGTTATTTAGCGTTTTTCTACGGCCAATTTCAACAGTGTAAAATGGTATATTGTTCGTTTTACATGCGTATTTATTTGTTAAAATGTGCATCAGTTAAAAAAAAAAAATCAATGACAGGTTCTAGGAAGATTTTATTGATAATGAATGGGACGTTTAAAGTGGGACAAACACGACTAAAAGAAATATGAAATTTGAGGACCATCCATCTTGGCTCAAATTCAATACGTTTCTCCTTAGTTTTCATTATCATCAACTACCGTTAAAATTAAGAACAATTGCAGACAAACAAGTTTGTATGATAATGCACATTAGGAAACAAAAAGCTAAGAATTAAAAGCTCTAGGAATTAAAAGCTCTAGGAATTAAAAGCTCTAGGGTTTAAGAGAATTTAAGGGTAGGGACACTTGAGTTTAAAAAGCCTTAGAGAGACAAATAATCTCAGCTGGAGAGCTTCAGTGATAAAACTTTATATTGGAGCTCGTGAGTAAACGTGGATGAAGATGAGCCGCCCACATTTAAGCGGTGATTCTCGTGCAATCATTAATTCATCGTCATTTCTTGACTTAGGGTAAGTTTTTGAAGGCGAGGAGAGTTTCTCTACAAATGAATTCTAGCCAAAATCACAGTTAGCATGGAAAATTTCTTAATACATACAGTAGATGAAATAAGCTGTTCCAAGAGCCGCAATGGGTGACCTCAAAGCACTATCTAATGAATTATCACTATAAAGTAATTTATTAGTCAACTAATATGAATGGGTATACTGGCCGCCCCCCCCCCCCCCACACACACACACATATATATATATATATATATATATATATATATATATATATATATATATATATATATATATGTATGTATGTATATAAATGATACAAATAAGTACAATGCCGTACTTCCTTATTATGCTAAAGATGTTCCACAATGGTGTAAGACGTGTATTAAACTGTGTATTTTTGTAGATAATACAATGAAATTTAAAGCTTTCGTCCATCATCTTTGTACTTGGAATATCAGACGTTGGAGGCAAGCTGATTCCAAATGTCCCGCCACACCAATTGCAAAATGTTGCTTTCTCTTACTTTGACGTCGACGAAGATATTTTATGGTTTGACAGTGGAATAGAAGATTCAAAACGAACGGTAATATTTGCAAGTGACGAAGAACTTTCACATTTAAAACAGTAAAAGAATTGGGTGGCAAATAGAACATTTAAATGCTGCTCTTGTATATATGTGTATATATATATATATATATATATATATATATATATATATATATATATATATATATATATATATATATATATCTTTTTTTCAGTTGTATATAATACACATTTAGATAGACACTTTTAATGTTCCACGATTATTATTATTATTATTATTATTATTACTATCGAAGCTACAACCCTAATTGGAAAAGCAAGATGTTATAAGCCCAGGGGCTCCAATAGGGAAAAATAGCCCAGTGAGGAAAGGAAATAAGGAAATAAATAACTGAAGAGAACAAATTAACAATAAATCATTCTAAAAAAAGTAATGTCAAAAGAGATATGTCATATATAAACTATTAACAACGTCAAAAACAAATTGTTCGCATTGCTCTCTAACAAAAGTCAAAACACATATAGTAGACTTTTTGACAAAATAAATGAATAACAGCAGAATAAGGGCCCTGGCAACATGTCTATAGATTTCCAAAAAGCTGCACATAATGGATTTCTGGAATCGTCTCCGTCTTCGAATTAGGCTCGCTGCTTGTATTATTTAGGGCAAAATGTGTACAAGCATGTATCGTGCAAAAAGAAATGAAATGCAGATATTGCGAAGATGGCAGTGCACCTAAAAAATGAGCTGTTTTCCTATCACTGCCTTCCTGTCGGTTGATGATGCTGTAGATTTATATGAACATAAACTTGTAGATGATGACATTCTAGAGTCAATCGTATCCTATTTTGAAAACGATTATATATAGGACCACCTAGAGCATTGGTTCCCAAACTATCTTACCTGACGCTCCCTTTTTGCTTCCAGTAGACTCCTCTCTTTTTTTTTTTCTATATGAAATGATACTTACATTTATTTCTTAGCATTGTACAGGAAAACAGATTTCTGTTTGCACTACATTTTAATAATGAAAGCCACTCAAACAAATAATAGTACATTCCAGTAACTAAAAGCGAAACATTTGGTTCAAAGTGACCGAAAAAAAGTTTGAACATTAGCAAATTGGCAAAATTGAGTTGCAATTTTAAGAATAGATAATTTGAAAACATGGCATATAATATTTAGAAATACTTATGAGACTATGGCACAACTTCGGGTCAAATTTAGTGAGATGGATGCTGCTGTTCTTTTAATGATTTTATTGTTCTATTAAGCAAGTAATTTCGAGCAGATGATTTCACGCTCCCTTTGTATCATCCTCACGCCCCCCTAGTGGGGCCGCCCCCCAGTTTGGGAACCACTGACCTAGAGGAAGAGGAGAAAGGTGGCGGTGCCTTGAACCTCTTATTTGCACTAACTACATGGAATGCTTTGGTACGATGTATGTCGGGGGTTGCTCGTACTTCAAATAATTTAGAACAGTGGTTCCCAACCCTTTTCTGTCATTTCCCCCCTGCACCCAGTTCAACCATCCAGATTTCCCCCTTCATGCCCCGCCCAGCCCTCATGCCCACTCGCCTGCCTCAGAAATGGGCATGATATTCCAATTCTCCCCTTGAATATCATGTCAGTGAGAAATGATATGATCATATCACAATTGAATGGCTAACAACAAATTACCGCACATACTATGTGGACATTTTCCGCTTGTTTTAGTTAGTAGGTTGTGTAATGATTTCCCCCCTTGGAAGCTTCAAATTTTCCCCCAGGGGGAAATTTCCCCCAGGTTGGGAACCACTGGTTTAGAAGCCTACTACAGCGTACTGAAGTACGCACTGAATATTGATCATCCAAATATTTGAAAGTTCATCGATGTGCTTAAATGTGAGGAAAAGTTTGCCAGTGTCAAATTACAGAAATTATCCAAGAAGATGTAAGCCAAAAGGAAAAAAATAGAGAGATACGAACCTGCGTATAAAAAGATATCATGGAAAAATATGATTCTAACCCCGAAAAATGATTTAAAAAAACATTTGTACAAAATCTCAAAATTTAGAAGTTAAATACATAATACTAAAAGCCTTGTTTTTTAGTATCTTTATTGTAACTCGTTTACTGAGTTGGTTAGTAAAAATGAAAATTTTCTAATTATTTGTTGTAGGCTACTTGTCTATTGATCAGAAAAAAATGAACAAATCAACTGACAACGAATTAATCTAGGGATGAATTGGCCAGCAACGAATTCACTGGAGACAAATTAACCGATGACGAATTTACTAGACATCTAAACCACTACTCATGGCATTTATAGACTATGGGCCAGCTTTAGATTCTGTCAAAACTTCAGAGATAATGAAAGCCCTTAAAACACTTGAATATATCTATACAGGAAGTATAAAACTACATACAAGATAGTGAGAATATTCCGATTGAGAAAGGGGTTAGAAAGGAAGACTCCCATCTCTCCTAAATTATTCACAGAGTGCCTAGAAGTCTTTAAGAATTCAGGATGGGAAAATGTAGGAATGAATATTGATAGGGAATACCTTAATAATTTAAGGTTTGTAGATGACATAGTTCTGTTTAGTGAATCATTGCAGAAATTACAAAAGATGATAGATTTGAATAAAGAAAGCGGAAATGTAGGACTGAAAACGAATATGAGTAAAACTAAGATAATGTTCAATGAAAATTCCGAGAGACAATAAATAGGGGCTCTCTCTCTCTCTCTCTCTCTCTCTCTCTCTCTCTCTCTCTCTCTCTCTCTCTCTCTCTCTCTCTCTCTCTCTCTCTCTCTATATATATATATATATATATATATATATATATATATATATATATATATATATATATAATATATATATATATATATATATATATATATATATATATATACATATATATATATATGTGTGTGTGTGTGTTGCTAGATGGTTCTTAGCTTTAAAAATTTGATTTCCAATAATTGGCAAAAGCATTGAGATAGTTTAGTTAAAAATAAGATGCGAGAAATAACGAAGGTTATATCCCCTTGGAAGTATAACATGATGTCTTCGAAAAAATGAATGATAACATCAGGTTCATCGTTCTTTTATCGTATACTCGAATATTATTTACGACGTAGAAGTTATAGAGTACCATGATAATACTTCAAGTATGAACTAAAATGAACGTGTCTGCACATTACATGTAACACGTGCTATGATGTAAGGATAGTATCAATTAATCAATAAAAATTTCAGGTTGGCTTTTTTAAATCTACCAATACCTTCGATTATAAGGGACGATCTAGTTTAATAATCCAATTATAATTTCCAAACTTTGTGGTATCTGGCTTCATACGACCTTTCGAATGTGGACTCAGAGATGACTTATGTCTATATTTGAATCTGATTTAAAGAAACTATTACTTCATCTTTAAGATAGAAAGAGAACCCGGCTAATATTGATGTTCCAGCAGTCAAAGAATATCTCAAGGTTCAAGACTTAGATATCATGAAACAGAAAGGGTTATTGCATTGATTATAAGGTGATAATGGTGTGAATTAATCAAAAGTTTATGATGCAATGAAAGAACTGTAAGGCTTTGAGTTTGTAGATGAATTCTCTACACTATCTTATACACTTTAACGTCACAGGAAGTACTATGTACGAAATTTCATACTGTTCATTTGATACACCATCTTCCAATCCAAACCCTATTAACAAAAGTTTGACTAATTAGGACATTATCTTATATATCCAAGCTCATATAAGGCTGGATAAAAGGAAAAATGCACAGAAATATCAAAGTGAAAGATTGCTAAGTCTAATAGAATGGTTTACATGGAAAATAAAGCATAGCATAAGATTAAAAAAAATCCCGCATGATCCTTCATCTATTTTTCAGGCCTCTTTATTATTATTATTATTATTATTATTATTATTATTATTATTATTATTATTATTATTATTATTATTATTATTACTTGCTAAGCTACAACTCTAGTTGGAAAAGCAGGATGCTATAAGCCCAGGGGCTCCAACAGGGAAAATAGCTCAGTGAGAAAAGGAAACAAGGAAAAATAAAATATTCTAAGAACAGTAAAAACATTAGAATAAAGTTTTCCTATACAAACTATAAAAACTTTAACAAAACAAGAGGAAGAGAAACTAGATAGAATAGTGTGTCCGAGTGTACCCTCGAGCAAGAAAACTCTAGCCCAAGACAGTGGAAAACAATGGTACAGAGGATATGCCACTACCCAAGATTAGAGAATAAGGGTTTGATTTTGGAGTGTCCTTCTCCTAGAAGAGTTGCTTACCATAGCTAGAGTCTCTTCTACCCTTACCAAAAGGAAAGTGGCCACTGAACAATTACAGTGCAGTAGCTAACCACTTGGGTGAAGAAGAATTGTTTGGTAATCAGTGTTGTCAGGTGTATGAGGATAGAGGAGAATCTGCAAAGAATAGGCCAGACTATCCGGTGTATGTGTAGGCAAAGGGAAAGTGAACCGTATCTGGAGAGAAGGATCAAAATAATGTAGTACTGTTTGGCCAGAAAAAAGACCCCATAACTCTCCAGCGGTAGCATCTCAACGGGTGGCTAGTGCCCTGGCCAACCTACTATCTACGATTGTTCTTTCTTATTTGGATTTGGCATTAGATGATCTACACACTTTTTTACACAAACCACACAAATAAAAGATAAGACTTAATGATGGATAACGTGTGATTGCTTTGGGCACAGAATTCTGTGAAAGAGTGACGCGAGGAAATCTGAAAAGGAAAATTTCATTTAAGCCTTCATTAATCGTTTATGAAATTTTCATTAACATATTATTATCTCCTGTTTAAAAATAAAACTTGACTCTTGCTGAACAATTTATGTAACTGAAATTTAAAAATGAGAAAATTATTACGCCTGTAATAAAAGAAAAATATAATCTTTTATAATCTTATGTTAAAAAAAAATAAACGTAACTCTTGTTGACTGACATTTAAAAAATGAGAAAATTATTACGCAATAGTATTATAATAAAAAATGTAAAAACTAAAGAGTGCGGGAACGTTTGCATCATCTACCAAAATTTCTTTGTTTTCAATTAAAAAGGAATTTCCATCGGTGGTAACTAAACACCGAGAAATTCTCAAAAATATGCTCAACTGATTGCAAATCATCTGGAAAACCTTCAATACAGAATAATAAAAATTTGTATGAATAAAAAAATCACGTATGATCCTTCATCCATTTTCAGGCCTCTTTATTATTATTATTATTATTATTATTATTATTATTATTATTATTATTATTATTATTACTTGCTAATCTACAACCCTAGTTGGAAAAGCAGGATGCTATAAGCCCAGGGGCTCCAACAGGGAAAATAGCTCAGTGAGGATCCATACTAGGGCCTCATAGCAAAAACAGGAATATGGCCACTGTCCTGTACAATCAATTATAAGAAAGTCCTGACGTTCTTCACTTCACTTCACTTCCACTCCCAGGTAGGCTTTCAGCCTGTCAGTGGAATCAGTTGTCTCCTCCACTCAATTCTGTTTTCAAAAATTCCCTCTCTTCTCAGCTGTTCAATTATTGGCATGTTGTTCTTTGTCAGAATCTCTTCAATTCCATCCCTCCAGCGTTTACGTGGTCTACCTCTTGATCTCCTCCCACCAGACGTCCAGTCCCATCTCTTCCTTGCAATTCTATTTCCATCCATTCTCATTAAATGTCCCAGCCATCTCAGCTGTCCCTTCTCAATCTTGTTCAACATAGGAGATACCCCAACCATCCTTCTAAAATCTACATTTCTTATTCTATCTCTTCTTGTTTTGTGCATTATTATTCTCTGGCTTTTCATCTCTGAAGCTTGGACTCTGCTCCTGTCTTTGATTGTCATTGTCCAGCTTTCTGACGTTCTATAACATCATAAACTCTGATGAAGAGATTAATCAGAGACACAATTGAATACCAATTGCAGAACCCTTATGGAAAGTTCTGGAGCAGCAGCATTGAAGAAAATTATAGTTAATGTAGAATGAAAATACTGTATGAGAAATGAAGAATTGGGGGAAAAGGACTCTGAAAAACAGAAATTAAGAAAAGATAATGGAAATGATTGAAGAAAATAAGAATGGGATGAAAAAGTTTAGATTCATAGAAGAAATTGACCTACAGCCTTATATCAGAGAAATGGATATGAATAAGGCAAGCCTCATAATAAAATTAAGTTAAACACTTAAATAAAAATAAATTTCAGGGGAAAATACCCAATGGTGTACTGTATGTGACCCGTGCAAAGAAGTTGATAATAGACCTACATATAACTTATTTTTATTTCCAAAATTAGGAAAGTTATAAGAACAAGATATAAGAGCAGATACGTAGCAAAACCCTAGGAGAGAGCTGGTGGTATACATAAATCGGGCCATAAAACTAAAATAGGAGTTTAGAAATACCAAATTTACTACAATATGTTGCCAAAATTAATAACAAGGTAGTATGCGAGCTAATTTTCAGGTAGAAAGGGATAAGATTAAAACATAAGATTTTGTGGTCTCGGGTAAAAGTTCAATGACAATACTAAGTAAAAATTTAGATGCATTACACCTATCTATTAATTGATAGAGTGGCCACAAACCTATTTTGCGGAGTGAGTGAGCAGTTACACACCCCGGAGTCCTGCCAGCTTCTAAAATTTTATGCCGATGGTTCAAGCGATAAATATGATTTTCGTTATCCTTTTGCAATAGAAATGGAATAAAGAAATTTCTTTTTAATAAATAACTCTGGACAAATATACCCAGAAATTCTTTCAAAATACCAATTTAGTACAATTCATATACCATGAATGTCGTAATTTCATATAACCGTCTTTAGCTATAGCTTCCCACTTAGCTGAGGCCCATCATCACGTAATTTTGCAAATATCATAACAGAAATAAAAGAGGACATACTTGGTATGAAAATTTGCACTTTCTTTTTTATTCATGCAGACTGTAAGAAATGATGACACCTTTTCTTTACAAATTACCGCTTTTAATGATTTTTTTATGCCATTTAACGGTATACAAACCTCTTTGTTGTTCTCGATACCTCTTTCCCCATTTATGTACATCAAACCTTTCATACAATTTGTCATAAAACACATTAAGCATTTTACATAACACATTATAAAACTCCTTTTACTTAGTGTTTTGTAGTAATTCCATTATAAGGTTGAATGATAATGAATTAATGCAGAGTTTGTAAAGGTGAGTAAACTGAAATCTTTGTTCACATTAAAAAGGCAGTCTGTGTGCAACACCAATTTTAATCATCTTGATTTTAGTATTATATGTAAAGCTCGATTTGAGATCGAGCTAAGATTATTGGAAACATTTTACATAGAAAAACTTCAACCCAAACTAAACCTAGATAACTGCTTTCAGCAGAAAAGAGTTTTAAGTATTATTTATTTATAATTATAATTATCTTATTTTTCTCATGTCTGTATTCTTTGTACATGTGTTGACCAATTCATACATTTAAGTTGCTAGTTTAGAAGAAACTTTTATATATATATATATATATATATATATATATATATATATATATATATATATATATATATATATATATACATACCTTACTTGTTTGTGTTCCGTTGTGTGTAAAGGAAAGCATACGGCCAGTTCTATATTTGAACAGGAACATTAAGACATATCACGTGCTATTATATAACATTGATTTGTTAATTCACATATTATTACCTAAGAAAAAATAGTAATCAAGCCATTAAATAATTCTTAGTGAATATTCTCTCTCTCTCTCTCTCTCTCTCTCTCTCTCTCTCTCTCTCTCTCTCTCTCTCTCTCTCTCTCTCTCTCTCTCTCTCTCCACATATATATATACAATATATATATATATATATATATATATATATATATATATATATATATATATATATATATTCAAATAAGCCATATATATTTTTGATACATTAATGTCTGGATTCTCTTAACGACCTCGGGATAAGAGCCCCAGGCGTAATCGTGGTTTAGTCACTGTCTATACAAGCTTGCCGACCATGGTTCGATTTTCGGCCGGTCACAAGCTCTTGTCTTTGTGTGATTTCGCCTGGGGCTCGGATCCCGAGGTCGTTAAGAGAATCCAGACATTAATGTATCAAAAATATATATGGCTTATTTGAATATGAAAAACACGCCTAAATGTGCAAAATTTACCATATATATATATATATATATATATATATATATATATATATATATATATATATATATATATATATAAAGAGTTTCAGTATCACTCTTACAAGTGCAATAGGATGATACCTGTCTGAGGGGGCCTCACTGTGCAAAGTGTAATCACGAACCTTTTGCAACAAAGTGAGAAAGCGTGTGTTCCGATGGTCTTTTTATCCATTGATACAGGATATATATACTGTAGATAGAAGTAGATATTCCACAACTAACTAAATTCATGTAATTAACAAGCTAATGGAGAATTCAAAAGAGTATGACAAATCACTATTTATGGAATTTATACAATATGAGAAAGCTTTTGATTTTGACAAGACTTCAACAATAATGAAAACTCTTCAAAGAGAAGGAGTAGATGGATCCTATTTCGTTACACCTAAGATATCAATACGGGAAATACAGCAATCATGAAATTACATTAAGATAGTGAAAAAATTCCGATTGAGAAAGGAGTTAGGTAGGGAGACACAATCTCTCCTTACTTATTCCCAGCAAGCATAGAAGACGTATTTAAGAATTTAGAATGGGAAAATGTAGGAATTAACATTAATAGGAATTCCTTAACAATTTAAGATTTGCAGATGACATAGTTCTATTTAGTGAATCACGAAAGGAATTCCAAAAGATGTAAGATTAAAAATTAATATCAGTATCAATGAAAATACAGAAACTATAAATAAAGGTTATGGACGAACCTTTAGAGACAGTATGTGTTTCCCCAGAACATGAGACCGAAATTAAAAGAAAGATAAACATGGGATGGAGAGATTTTGAAAAGTAAAATGCTACTTTCTCTAAGCAGAAAAGTATTTAACCAGTTGGTCCTACCAGTATTAACATGCATCAGAAGCTTGTACCTTTACTAAAGCCTTAGATCATAAGCTTGTTACAAGTCAAAAGATCTATGGAAAGAATAATGATGGGAATAGCACTAACAGACAGAAAAAGAGCAACATGGATATAAGAGCAACCTAAAGTAGAGGATATTCTAACATGAAAGAAAAGTAAATGGACATGGGCAGGACATATAGGCTAATGAGAATGACAGATGATAGATTGACTTTAAGAATAAAAGAATGGGAATAACAGAAGAAGCAGAGGAAGGAAGAGAAGACGAAGGATTGACGAGCTAAGAAAATTTGCGGGTATAGACGGGCATAGAAAGGTCCTAAACAGACGCAAGAGGAAGGACATGTCTGAGGCCTTTGTCCTGCAGTGGACGGTGGACTCGTTACGGATGATCTTATATATATATATATATATATATATATATATATATATATATATATATATATATATATATATATACATATATATACATATATGTGTATATATATACATATATATATATATATATATATATATATATATATGTATATATATATATATATATATATATATATATATATATATATATATATATATATAGGTGTGCGTGTGTAAAGAGAGAGAGAGAGAGAGAGAGAGAGAGAGAGAGAGAGAGAGAGAGAGAGAGAGAGAGAGAGAGAGAGAGGGTGGGGATTTGAAATGCGTTTAATGCGTTCAGTTGACTGACCTTAGCTTCAGCAGTACCAAAAAGAAAAAAAAAGAATATAAAAAAACTCCTTCGTGAGCGTCTGCAGACAAATCGTTATCGTCTCGACCAGAGTCAATACAGGTAGAAATGACTCGGGTCTCGACTGTCAGAAATGCTTCTCTTGCACTTACGAATTGGCTCGTCTTAAAACAAGCAACTCAAGACTATTCAAATAAAGAAGAAAAAGTAGATACTTCAATAAATGAACTAATTTTTCTTTTTAAGAAGAGATTAGGCACAACCGAGTCTTTGTTTGTAGAAACTTATTGTATTTTTATTTATTCCCAATTTTTCTGCTCTACAATAAAGGGTGAACAATAATGTTAATGTTGGTAAAAGTCTATTTCTTTCTTGATTTAGTGTCATTTGTGAAAAAAAAATATGTAGACAATAATACTTTCTAGGAAGAACTCAAGTTTTATACACTTGTTTTTGGCTATTTATAAATTGTCTGTTTAAAAATACTGAAGAAAGTACTAAAATACGAATAAAATACAAAACTAGGTAAGATACTCGATAAATTAAGATAAATATTACGAAATGCCACCTTAATGTTGACCTCTTTAAAAATTTCATTGTTTCAGCCCCAGAGCGATCACATGTTCTAAAATACCAACAAAAAATATCAAAATTTATGGCAACATTTACATATCGATGAAAAGCAGGATTTAGCAGAGTCAGCATGGAAGAGATAAGAGTTGATCCCTCACTTAACAATTTTGCTTACTGGCTCTCTGGATAGATAACTGTTAATATATAAAAGCACTTGCTTCTCTGAAACACAGTCGTAGGGAACGAGGACTTCAGACAAGACCTCAAAATGAGGTACTACTCAACTCACGTCTTCTTCCTCTGCAGCTTCGTGACGGCTGCCATTTCAGGTATTGTATCTGGTGTTTTTAGGAATTCAGTTCATTATCTTTTATTATTATTCCCTCTTTCTTTTGCCTGAATATTTCCTTTTCTTATTTATACCTTTCTCTTATTTGTTTATAATGTACCATACCAAAGAGTTTTAAAGCCCTCCAGAGTCTGTTAACATTATTATTATTATTATTATTATTATTATTATTATTATTATTATTATTATTACTAGCTAAGCTACAACCGTAGCTGGTAAAAATAGGATGCTATAAGCCCAAGGGGTCCAACAAGGTTAATAGCCCAATGAGAGAAGGAAATAAGGAAACAGACAGAACAGTGTGCCAGTGGAAGACCAAGGTACAGAGGCTATGGCACTACCCAAGCGTGCCCCTTTTTCCTAGAAAATCAGCTTAAGCTTCATTTTTACACTTACCAAATGGAAAGTAGAAACTAAATAATCACAGTGCAGTAGTTAAACTATTGAGTGAAGAAGAATTGCTTTGTCATCTTAGTATTGTCTGGTGTATGAGGAAAGAGGAGAATGTGTAAAGAGTAGTCCAGACTATTCTGTGCATGTGAAGTGTAAGCAAAGAAAAAATGAGCCGTAACCAGACACGACTCCAACGTAATACTATCTGACCAGCCAAAGGACCCAACAACTGTCTCGTGGTAGTATCTCAACCGGTAATTGGTGCCTTGTTGTAGATGTCCATTCATTCCTTTACAACCTAACAACCTTTGGCTTTTTTTTTACTTTACATTAATCGTTGAATCATAGAAGTCGTTCATATCTCATGAAATGTAAGAATTGGTCAACAATCAACTAATACGTAACATTTACAGTATTATTATTATTATTATTATTATCATTATTACTATCCAAGCTACAACCCTAGTTGGAAAAGCAAAATGCTATAAGAAGCCAGGGGCTCCAACAGGGAAAAATAGCCCAGTGGGGAAAGGAAATAAGGAAATAAATAAATGAAGAGAACAAATTAAAAAAGTAACAACGTCAAAACAGACATGTCATATATAAACTATTAACAACATCAAAAACAAATATGTCATAAATAAACTATAAAAAGACTCATGTCCGCCTGGTCAACAAAAAAGCATTTGCAAACAAATGAAATCTTCGGATATGGCCACAGATTCACAGTTTTTTTTTTTCCCAGCGGGTCTGCATCAAGCTTGCGTTCTCCAAACTATGACTTCCCGGTGGGATCTTGCAACCATATTGTTCCATTGTTCCTACCTTACATAGGCTGTATCCTGCAAGGGAAGATACAGCTTAATCATTCACTTCAAGTCTGCACGTGCTATAATGAGACGGAGAATTGTGGCACATAAAAGCCCCATCCGGCAATTGACATTCGACTTTCGGATGAACCATAGGTTGATAGCAATAATCTAAAGAAGCTGGCCTAATTTTTTTCATATAATTGTGTGAGAGAGAGAGAGAGAGAGAGAGAGAGAGAGAGAGAGAGAGAGAGAGAGAGAGAGAGAGAGAGAGAGAGAGAGAGAGAGAGAGAAATATGAACACTAGTGTAATAAAACTCATATATTTTGTGTCTAAAATATATCATAAAAAATTTAAATATTTGCACCCAAAATAAATATTATACAATCCTTAAACTGAAAAAGTGTAGTGCGAAATTTCCCTGTTACAGAAAACATGAGAGTGAATTCAGAATTTGTAAAATAAATCTAGTGCTATACTGTTCTGTACATCTAATATTACAACATGCAGAAGGGTCAGAGAAAGGAATTCCAGCTCTATATTTAGGTCTTCTATTTAGGGTGATTTGGCATGCTACGAGACCTTGAAATGCGCAAACAGCACATAAAAGTTAAGAAACAAATAGATAAACTTAATACCATGCCAAATAAACACTGCATTCAATCCTAAACCTTTTCAGCGCCATGGCCAAGCACCGTCCCAATTTGTGCCGAGGAGTGTCCTATCACAGACGCGGTTAAATTGAGGTACAGGACGGACAAGACCTATACCTACAAGTACTCCGGCAAATCCCAGGTGGAGTTAAAAGGAGTGAACGGGGCAGTGACGGAATCCCACTGGGAAAAGACAGTCCTCCTCTCTTGGCTGAGTCCTTGTGAGATGGCCATCACCTTCAAGGATGTCAAAATCGATGGGAATACTCGTAAGTCTTTCTCAGCCACTAATAACAATGGGGGCTTTTTACTTTTATTCAAAGACAATAGAATATAGTTTTCACACGCCCCTGCTTTATACACGACGCCCACTGGGTGTTCGCGCGAGGGTAATAACCTCTGCATTCCATACTTTAAATTTCTCTGGTATATTTGGAAGTATTTATATCAGAAAAGTGTAAAGAAGGACTCTTTTCACCGGGCGTCACAGTATCTCCCCAGAAATAGATATTTCCTTTGTCAAAATCCCTTAATTATCTGTTCCTCTCCTTAGCCAGCGGTGACGAGTCGAATTTCCTCGCAAGGTACCCACTAGTGGTAGCCCTGACTGATGGAAGAGTGCAAAGGGTGTGCAGCCATCCTTCTGACGAGCCATGGGCAATCAATTTGAAGAAGGGCGTTGCTACAGCTTTCCAGAACCTCTTGCCAACTTTAAGTACTCTCAGCTCACCTGTAAACTTTACAGAGGTATGCGTCATCTATACTAACTCCACCAGTTAGCATCTTTGGTTTTATTGCTATGATATGGTCCAATATTTCATGTAGGAATGTTCGTAAATGACAAATTCCTCAGCTATATTTGCAAAGAGACGATAAGATCTCATTTACATGTAAAATTTACGTGAGTGTACATAGCAGCAGAAAATCGTATGCGAAATATCTTTAACTTACACAGTAATGAATTTAGATTACCTAGCCATCGGTCTTAGGCTTCTACAATTAACCCCTGAATTCTTCTAATTGATTCATTCCTGCATATTTTTATTCTTACATATTTTGTTTTCTTTTTCCTTAAAGAAGGTTTTCCTTAACCTAGATTTTTATAGGAATTCAGTAAATTATTTGATGCATAACAGAGATCTGTACTCGCAAGAGCAATTCAATCTAACTTCAGATAATTATTATTCAAAGCAACAATTACATTACAGCTTTGGATTTGATAAAC
This sequence comes from Palaemon carinicauda, assembly GCF_036898095.1. Taxonomy (NCBI): domain Eukaryota; kingdom Metazoa; phylum Arthropoda; class Malacostraca; order Decapoda; family Palaemonidae; genus Palaemon; species Palaemon carinicauda. The sequence continues at coordinate 9,131,161 of NC_090725.1, read as the reverse complement.
AAATATTATACAGGTACTTATCTAAGTTAGGACATTCTCAATTCCACATAGAAATATTTCCAACGATCTTTTGAAAATTATAGAACCACAAAGAAAAAGCCATAAAACATATTCTTCATATTGAATAGCCCTGATAAACTTTTGTTCAGTTACTCCTCGTTCACAGGATAGTGTTTAGGGGGCACTCAAAAAGGTATTTCAGTTCAACTACAGTAGCGTAGTATTACAATAAACAACAATTTTGCCTATATTTCCCAGAACAGTATATTCACTGTAATAAAGTAACTTCCTTCAAATTGTAGAAAAAATATATAATGAATTATTTTCAATTTAATACCATCCAATGTGCAGTGATAGTTTTATGAGGGTACAGGTTAATTGCATAACTCAATAGGTAATAGGTTACCCTGGGGGGGGGGAGGTTAATTCGTTGAAAACCGCTTTTAGTCTTAAATTAATATAGTTTTTAAACTAGAATACTATTATGATTTCATTCAACATCTATAACTAAATTTAGTTTCCCTGTTTCCTCGTTTATACTTCAAATAAACAACTTTTATCTCACATAGTTTCGATATACTTTCAACAGACTGATCTATCTGGCCGCTGCCCTACACAGTACATTGTAGAGAAACAGAGTGAAACAGTTACTGTTACAAAAATTAAAGATCATCGTCAGTGTTTGGACCAGTACGTTACACCGGCAGAAACTCCTAAGATTTGGCTAAAAGCTCCAGTTCCTATTGAAAGATCATGGACAACATGTAAGCAAGAAATTACGAACAGCATTTACTCCAGCATCACCTGCAGAGACAAGGCAGTCTTGAGACCTTCTGTTGGAGCTTACAAACACATAGAAGCAAATCAGGAATCAACACTTCACTTTGTTTCTGAAAATGAAGAAGCGCCTGAATCTCTCTCAACCATCAGGGGAGAATATGATTATGGAAGCCTTCTTTATGATCACCGGCCTTCACATAAGAACACAGCTTTCACTACTTTGTTGGAAGAAAGGCTAAAAGAATTATGCGAAAAGACTCGACAGACCGTTGCACATGAAAGTGCCTCAATAATGTCTGACATTATACAAGTTATGAAGCGTGTTCCGGACAGAGATTTTCCACAAGTTTTAGAGAAAATTCGCCAAGGCCAAATATGTCCTCAGATAAAGAGACTTGAAAGTTTATACCTACATGCCATTGCCTTTACCCACGAGTCTGGCTCTGTTAAAATCATAATAGATGAACTGTTGAAAGGCACAACTCCGATGCACACTACACTCTATGCTTCAGCCCTTTACAATACACATCATCCTGATTTTCAATCACTTAAGGAGATAAAAAGATTATTTGCTAGTAACAAATATCTACCAACTGCTTGGCTTTCTGCTGCTTCCATGGTCAACAACTTCTGTCGTCATAATCATGAATGTCACAGGGAAACAGAAGTAGCAGATATTATTAATACCCTAAATAGCAAAATACAACAGCAGTGTGCTCCATGTGATGATGATGAGACCAAAAACGCTGCCTTTGCTACACTTGAGTCCATTGGCAACATAGGAGTAATGACCCCAGAAGTGTCAAAATCTGCCCTCAAATGCATTGAAACAAAAGGAGTTGAGAACAGCATTCGCATAGCTGCAATTAGATCTTTCAGAAATGCCAAATGTCAGCGATATGTGAGTAATGATTTACAAGTAGTATTCTGATGGTTTGAAAACTTACTGAAAAATATATGAATATATAATTTCATGTTTATTATATTATGTGTGAATTTTCAGGCAACTTTGAATTTTGTCAAAATTGCTGTTGATCATAAAAGGAATGATGAGCTTCGAATTGCATCATATCTGGCTGCTATGCGCTGTGCTGAAAAGGAAGATGTTGAAGAAATAATATTAAAGATTTCAAAAGAGGATAACACACAAGGTAATTGTTTGGCAAAAAGGTAATCAACTTTCATATTACGTGAACATAAACATGATTAAAACCATTTTTGGTAACTCGTAATAATAAGCGTAAAATAATGATCACAATTCTTTATTACATTTCAGTTCGATCTTTTGTACTAAGCCACATCCTGAACATACAAAAATCTACAAACCCCGAAAAGAAACATCTCAAATATCTCTTGAGTGACTTTGTTATTCCAAGCAATTACACCCAAGACTTCAGAAGATACTCTCAAAACATCGATACAACTTTCTATGAACCTTCTCTTGGATTAGGTGGTGGGGTAGAGAATAATATCATCTATGGCCCTGGATCTTTCGTTCCTCGTTCTGTAGCTCTCAATTTCACTTCAATGCTGTATGGTCAATCATTCAACCTGGGGCAGATAGGTGGTCGTTTCGAAGGGGTAGATGGAATTATGGAGAACATATTAGCTCCCTCCTCCCTATTCCCTGACACTTCCCAACATTCAGCAATGAAAAATAATGGCGACTCCATTTTGGAAAAGATTGTCAGAGCTTTGCAGAAGCAAAAAATTATGGACTCAACACCTATTGGCGAGATGCTTAAAAAGATTTATGAAGAGGGAGCTTCAAAGGTTCCTTATGTCGAGCTATATGCTAACATTATGGGCCAAGATATAGCCTATAAAATTTTAAAAGGAAATATTAGAGATATGGATTTTGGAAACATTATGGATGGCTATATTTCAACAATGAAAGATGTTTTCTCCAAGGATATAAATGCTAAAGAGGATTTTTCACACATGACTCAAATTGCTTTGGACTACTATTTGCCAACAGGTCATGGAACACCACTTAAAATGAAATTTACTGGGACAGCAATTCTTGGAATAGAAATGGAAGGCAAATTAAATTTAAATAAACTTTTCTCCAAGTCCATTGATTCCGAAAACAGACTCAAAATGATACCTGGATTGTCAGTAGAAGCAAATGGATTCATCGGTTATGACTGCTTCTTATCTAAAACAGGTCTTCAAATGAAGAATTCTTTATCTATTAACGGCGGATTGTCAGTGAGTTTGAAGAAAGCTGGTGCTGGATATGAAGCTCATATTGACCTTCCAGAAAACACGGATCTAATTGAAGCACAAAGCGAAACTTACCTCATGAAAGGAGTAGTTGGGTCACAAGAACAAGTGATTATTCCAGAATCTTTACGAGACAACAGGATCAAGAAAACATTCTGCAATACTGAGTGGGAGCCAATGCTTGGTTTCAAGATATGTTATAACATGGATGTACCAGATATCTTCCGTAACACTGGTCTTCCTTTAGGTGCTAAATCAACTGTAAAGCTCCACATTGCAAAAACCGATCCCTCATTGAGAGGCTACAAGGTAAAAGCTGCAATCCATAACAAATCTGGAAATAAAGAGCTAAACATAAATATTGAGACAAAGGGATTATCTACCCCCAAGAAGACCGAAGCTACCATTTCCTACACAAAACTTGGAACTTCTTATAATGTTAAGGCAACTGTCATAGGGCCAAATCTCAAAGGAGGAATCTGGGTTACTTTGCATGATGAAGACAATGAAAGGAACCTGGAAGTATTTGGAGAGTACGAATCAAATGTTAGGAAATTATCTCGAGGAATCAAGTTAGAATACAAAAAAACGTCTAAGACATCTAGCGGTTCTATTGATCTCATATTATTTACAAGTCAAAGCAGATCTTTCCCACCATCAAGTAAAGTCTTTTCTCTTCAAATCCTATCAAGAGCAGTTGAGCCACACGTGAACATGGCTATTCTCGTAAAGACACATAACGCTATGGTCAACATTGTTGAGTTAGCCCTCCAAGGTAAGTCACTTGCTTCATGTAAAATCTATTTTGAAAATACAATTACTGAAATTAATAAATTTCAGCAAATATTTGTAGATTTAAAGCTAGCACCATGATTTAAACTATTTGTTTTTAATTCTCTAAATGTACCGTAATAATATATATACTGTAGACTATATATCTATGTATTTATAAATCAAGTCCAAATATTATAACTAACAACAAACAAAGTAAACTGTTCTATCATATCACAGTATCATAGTGAATCTCACAAACTAGTAAATCATATGACTTTAATGTTATTTATAAACGGACAAAAAGCACTTGCTTAAACTTACTCAAAAAAAGGGATTTATCACGAATTGGACACAACTGTACTTGCAAATGGACATTGACCAACTGTTAGCCAGATGAGACTATGCAATCAAGTGCATCTAATTTTGAATAGTGGGCTCTACTCACGCATGATAAAAGATTCAATGAAACATGAATATATCTACTGACGTAAATTTTCTGAGTGAATTTACAACAAACAAGGTATCCCCATGTAAGATGCTTTACATGCTTTCCCGACATGTTAAAAAAATGGAAAATGTGCAGTTTGAAACAAAATGTGGATTATGTTTTCCGATGATAGGGATAAATATGTTTAATGTCCCTTGGATTGCATTTTTTTGTCTTCCAGTTGCTTTCGATCTGCAGTGGTCTGCCGACCTACAGGTTCCCCATCTGAAGAGAATACGAAGACTAGAGTTGAATTTAGGTTCTGCTGGATGGAATATCATTTCTTACTTGCGTCATGGTGGAGAGAGTCCCGAGTCCGATGTGGTCACAACAGCCTTTTGTCTAAATCACAGAGACGATGAAATAATCAAATATGCTGGAACACATTCAGCAATAGGAAGCATGGACCGAGACTACGCTATGCAAAACACACTTGAGTGTTAGTATTGTGAAGGCTATATAAAAATCCAACTAAAAATATTCCTGGCCAAAGCTAAGAGATTCCTGTTTGACTTTACAGTAAGAACATAAAGTTCTAAAATATTTGTACTGGAATAGTATGAATTTTAAAGCAAAACTTCTATGTACAATAACTGAAAGTTCAATTTCAGATCTTTATTTTTCATTCTGCATAATATGATTTCTTTCCTTCTCCTTTTATTCAGTTAAACTTGGACCATCAGGAGTAAAGATCCACCAACAGTTCTTCTATGGTATAACCAAAACAGGAATGGTAATGAAGATATTGCCTTTAACGGGATCGAGTCACCACTTGAATTTTGAGGCAATGTTGACAAATTTAGATAGAGAACATCAACTCCTTCTTTTGGTAAGATCTAAAAAAAACTGTCTTATTGTCGTTTACCTGAATTATTATTGAACTTGAAAAATGAGATAATTCACCGTAAAATCATAGCTCTTAAAAAAAATACATTGCATGGGGGCAGAAAAGAATCAATGAAAATTTTCACTAAACCGTACAAATTTCGTAAATAGAACTGACTAGAGATAAATACATAAATTTGTTGGCAGGTTGATATTCCAGCAATGACAAGTCCTCTTAGGCTAACAGGACTTCTAAGACCGAGTGGAGAAGAGAATGCATATGGCTTAACAGTGTCCCTTTTACATGGTGAGCGTAGAGCTTTGGAAGTGACGGGCCCATGTCATATAAAACTCCAACCACAGGCTAGACAAATTGAGACAAACTTACAAATCAAGGTTCTTAACGAAGAACCTTTGAAGTGGAAATCCAAATACGAATTCACGCATGAAAAGATTTTTTTGTTGTTCGATTTAGCTAATCAGCACGAGTCTCTGTTATTAGTAGAGTGGAAACTTGGAAGTAGAAGCCTTCAGGAGAATCACATGGCCTTCCGATTTGAAGCCGCAAACTTCGTAAAGCATAGGATTGATATCGCTGCCAATGACAAGCAAATCGAAATAAGCACTGATAACATATTGGCGCTTGAAAGACCTCAAAGAATTAGGGGCGATTTGCATGTATATTATGCAGAGTATAAGGCCAAGTTTGAAGCATTCTGGGATGCTAACCATGACCCAAATAAGAAACTCATCATTGACTCTAAATTGATTAAAAATCCTTCGCAACCACAGCAGCACACAATTGTGTAAGTAAAGCTATATGTAACACTTTAACTGAATATATTAAAATATAATATAAAGGAAGAGAGAGAGAGAGAGAGAGAGAGAGAGAGAGAGAGAGAGAGAGAGAGAGAGAGAGAGAGAGAGAGAGACTAAACGGGTGTTGAAATAACTACAATGATGCTAAGAATTCATCACCTTTCTTGGGAAGTGTGTCATCTTCTGAAACAATGTAACCACAGAATTTTTATTCTTATTTCAGGTCAACTATAGATTATGAGGGTAAGATTTACAATGCAAATCTTGAATTAGAAACGGATTACCTAATTCACCCAGTCCACGGTGGTAATGGATTAAAATTAAGCCTGCGTAATGAAGAAGGAAAAACCCTTATTTTTGAAGGAGGCGTACATAGAGACCGCAGGGGATCTAACCTCAAGATAGATTCACATTTAAGATATAAGAACTGGGAAGATTCCGATTACAAAATGACCAACTTGATTGACGAAAGCCGATCTGATGGAAGGAGCAAATTTGAAGTAAGATCAGAATTCATGTGCAAAATTTCTGAGCAAGGCGAATCAGCATTAAAAGTGGACGTCAGGTCTTCGACAGATTCAACAACAGGGAGAGAATTTTCCGCCAAGGTACGATTATCACAATTACATGAAGAATAATTTCCACATGTATAGAATAGCTTTAATCTAATTGCAGGTGTTATATTAACAATGCTTACAAAAATAATTAATTACAGACATAAGTTTTACCAAAAGAGGCTTGAAACATATAAGATCGCACGAAAGTAAACTTGCAATCGTTGGAAGTAAAAGTGATATTTTTAGAGATGAAATTCACAAGGGAATGATGTGGGGAATACATGTAAGTTTACATACATAAATACAAATATCATCTGAGGTACATTAATACCCAGAAGACAAGAGCGCATGTGCCAGCATTCTAGATGATGGATAGGATATTCAGAATAAAGCGACAGAGAAAAGGATGGCATAACAACAGAGGTGGATTGGAACTTTAGAAAGCATAATATTGTTGTACATGTAACTAATTGGAGAGAGAAAGATCAATGAATAAATCTACAATAAAAATGGAAAGAGAGAGAGAGAGAGAGAGAGAGAGAGAGAGAGAGAGAGAGAGAGAGAGAGAGAGAGAGAGAGAGAGAGAGAGAGAGAGAGAGAGAATGATGACCCTGGTTCAAGTTGGAAATTTTGAAATTACATTTTCATTTGCAAAGGGTAACTGGAATTTGACGCAGAACAATAATGTGTTACAAATTACTTTGTTTTCAAGGCGAGAGAGAAAGTGGTATATTTAGGCAATTAGTGAGATAGATGGAAAGGACAGTATATGCAGAAATGGGGAGAACAGGAAGTGATTGTCTAAGCAAATGCTGAGATTAATGTGTGTTATAACTATGAATGGGAAAGGATACTAACATGTGGCTATCTGGGATTGGAAAATATAGGTGATTTAAGGACACAGACAAACGACAAAGAAATATATGGAACTGGGAATTAGTAGAGAGTTCCTAAAGCAAATTTGAACAGAAAGCACTGAGGAAACGTATTTGGAAAGAGGCTTGATTGTTGGAAATGCATTATTTTGAGGGTAATTAAATTAATATTCATACTTGGGAAGGAGAAACTGGAATGTGTAACTTCAAATATTAATTGTTAATATAAATCACATGAAAGAGAACATTGATAGATGTGGAAGCAGAAAATTAAGTGACTGAAGCTACATTTTTCGTTATTTGGTCGAAATAAAAGTTGAAACTGATAAAGGTTCAAGTTGAAGGAAAAAATAGAGTAAAAATGAGGCTAGCAATATAACCACGTTCGATAAGGATGTGAAACGAGTATAAAGAGAACTTGAAGAAATTACGGTCTAGGGATAAAAAGTATGTGCATAGTATGTAAAATTCAAATAAAGAGTCAAAGGGCAGGCAGGGATTTTTTGTGGATCTAGGAAGCAAAGGTCATATATACATAATGCGGTGTTATAAGAAATGAAAGGCTTGATGAAGGAAAAATAGATTATATGGAGCGTGTCTGCATGAACAGAGAAGGAATTATGTGCATGGAATAAGACTAATAGGGTAGTCAAAAAGAAATGGAATGAAAATAACATGTCAGTAATACAAATAGAGGGGGTGAATACAGAGAACACGCAGAAAGAGAGGCAAATTATTATTATTATTATTATTATTATTATTATTATTATTATTATTATTCAAGCTACAACCCTAGTTGGAAAAGCAGGATGCTATAAGACCAGGGGCTCCAACAGGGAAAACTAGCCCAGTGAGGAAAGGAAAAAAGGAAATAAATAAATGAAGAGAGGCAAATGAGCAAATGAATCTCAGAATAAAAGATGCAAACATAAAGAGTACAGTTTGAATTTAGGTTGTGAGGATTTTGAATACATGTTGCATTTGGAGGATAGAAAACCGTCAGATTTACAAGCGAGACACTACAGTAGAGTGGTGATATTGACAAGGGTTAGTAATGTAATTCTGAATGAGGGAAAGGTTTCAAAGGTATAGGTAAGAGGCCTTGGCCTTGGTAAGGATAGGGAAGTGGGGAATGGGGGATAAGGATGAGTACCCCTGGATGCAATCCAGTTTATAGCCCGAAGGCAGGAACCCGGGATGGGAAAGAGTAAGAAAAAAAGGGGGAAAAAAGAAGTATAGGAGGAGAGTAAAAGAGAAGGGCAGACCCTCTTGCAATGTTAGGTAGAATAAGGCAGAGTGGATAGGAAAGGAAAGAAAGGTTTTTTTGGTTCACGCATCTAGCCCTGCTGCAATAAGGATGTTAAATGGCCCCCTTCGAAGGCAAAAAAGGTATGATGGCAAATTATTTATGAGTTAAGGTAAGAGGAATAACTGTTCTTTTGTATAGAAGTAAAGACGGCAAAGAACATTAAGAGTTATAAGGCTTTAACATTACCTAATATATCAGGGAAGGTATATGGTATTCCATTGATTGGGAAGATGAACAGAAGGATTGATGGAGAAAAACAAGGTGGGTCTAGTTAAGACAAAGAGTGTCTGGATCAAACGTTTATTATGAACCAATTAAGTGAGAAATTTGAAAGCAATAGAAAAAAAAAAACCCACTATGCAGTATACATGAAGCCATACGAAACTTATGTATGATCAAATCAATAAACCTAATGTGGAAGGTGTTGAGGATTCATTGTAATGATAAGTTTACAAAAGATTAAAAACCTTCATAATAAAAGTGAAGTATGTGTAAGAAACTTATGAAGGGAGAGTGACTGCTTTGGTGAGAAAGTGACGCGAGACAAGGATAGGTTATGTCTCTCTGGATGTTGAAACGGGTTTTGAGCGAAGCGAAAAATCTATTTTTGGGTGAGATCGCCATGTCGTCCTGATGGAAGTTCCTAAGGTAGCTTCAAAAGGATGTATAATATATCCTTTTGAAGCTACCTTAGGAACTTCCATCAGGACGACATGGCTTGAGCCCAAAAATATCTTCATAAATGTGTGATGTGAGAAATCAGTGAAATGTTATCAGATTTATGTTCAAAGTTGAAGGATACGAAAATGGGCTGTGTATGGATTGTGGCATGGTTAATGTTTGCAGACAACACAGTGCTGATTGTGGAATATTAAAGATAGCCAAAACTTATAAAAGTTTGAAAGTGTATAGGAGAAGAGAAAGATGAGAGTAAATGTAAGTAAAATCAGGTCATACAGGTAAATTAAAATCAGGACGACAGAGAAATAAATGTCAATACAAAGAGGAAGAATGGGAGTATTTGGTTCATACACGCAATTTAGAAGGTAACACATATTTTAAACTAAGTATAACATGGAGTATTCTCTAACAATTTAAGAGTACATTTCATGTACCAATACACTTCATATCATACTTCTTTTTAATTTCTAAAATATTACCTTACAGGTAATTGCATCAGTACCAGGTAAGCACCCCATGGATGTAGAACTCAAAATTGCAACCGAAAGAAATGGTTTTTCTGCAGAGGCAAAATCTGAAGCAACAACACCTCCTGAAATTTTCATGTGGAAGACCTCACTTCATGACAGAGGGGTGGGAATAAAATCCTTTGAAGTAAAAACAGACTTCACAGGCATGGCTGACTTCATGAAGAAAGTCAGAGAAATAGTAGTTAGCCAAGAGGGTTCGTCTTCCTCCATGGCCACATATGAATATAGGGGTGAGCGGAGTGTTTATCACTCGGGCTATGAAAACTTCCCAACCAACACCCACACACTTTGGATTCACACTCCACACCGCAGGATACATGCTGAGGGCCAAGTCTCCCCAACTGTAACGAATATTCATTTTTACCCTGATAAGAACAAAGGAGACGAAAGATATGAGATTCAACTTCTTGCCACTGTATCCGAAGGGACAATGGATTCCCCAGACAGACATCAGTGGCACGCACGTGTACGCCACCCTCATTTCCCCAGAGATAAAACAGTTACTATTGAAATAGCAAATAAGGGCGCCGGAATTCAGGGTAAACTAGAAATTGACATACTTCCTGATGCAGCTGACAAACTAACAGGAACCATAACTTCTAGACCTCAAACAGAAGATTCGACATATTTAAGTGCAGAGCTTTCGGCAAGGGTGAGTATATTATCAGTATAAAGGTAGTACTACTTACAGATTCCGATACATAAAATATAGAAAGCATATATATATATATATATATATATATATATATATATATATATATATATATATATATATATATATATATATATATATATATTCAAATAAGCCATATATTTTTCATACATTAATGTCTGGATTCTCTTAACGACCTCGGGATCAGAGCCCCAGGCGAAATCACACAAAGACAAGAGCTTCTAACCGGCCGGGAGTTGAACCCTGGTCGGGGAAGCTTGTATAAACAGTGACACTACCACTTAGCCACGAAGAAAGATAAAAGTCAGTGACAATTCTTCTGTACTTACTGTATACCTGTCGAATTCAGATTTTTTTTTGTACTTAGAATTGACATCAACCCATCTTCACCATCGTAGCTAATTGGTATGTTTGTGATTTGGCATTCGATTAATGATAAATTTTGCACATTTAGGCGTGTTTTTCATATTCAAACAAGCCCTTCGATGGTGAAGATGGCTTGATGTCAATTCTAAGTACAAAAAACCTGAATTCGACAGGTATAAATACAGATGAATTATCTTCATGGCCATGTGGTAGTGTCACTGTTTATACAAGCTTCCCGGACCAGGGTTCGACTCCCGTTCGGTTTGAAGCTCTAGTCTTTGTGTGATTTTGCCTGGGGCTCTGATCCCGAGTTCATTAAGAGAATCCAGACATTAATGTATGCAAAATATATGGCTCATTTGAATATCAAAAACACGTGTGAATGTGCAAAATTTATCATATATATATATATATATATATATATACACACACACACACATATATATATATATATATATATATATATATATATATATATATATATATATATATATGTGTGTGTGTGTGTGTGTGCGTGTGTGTATGTGTGTGCGTATTTATAACGAAAAGACAAAGTCTTTGTAGTGTCCAAAAATCGAAGATAGTTTCTCTTCGGACAGACTTTCCGCAGATAGTTTTCACAATAACAGCAGAAATAAATTTATTTTCTCCATTTATTGTTTGGTGTCTACACGTTTTTGGATCACTTCGTGACCCTTCTTCAAGACTACATTGAGTTTTGGAATTACACTTTAATACATAGGTTATGGTGGTGAAAATTTGATACAAAAATATTTGGAAATTCAGAAAACTTCAAAAAAAAAAAAAAAAAAAAATGATTAATGAAAAATTTACATTCTTTGAACTATAAATACGAAAATTTAAGAGCTTCCGAATATCAAAATATTTTTGTATCAAATTCTCATCAACATAACTTATATATTAAAGTGTAATTCCTAAACTCTCTGTAGTCCTGAAGAAGGGTCGCAAAGTAATCCGAAACACGTGTAGACTCCAAACAATAAATGGAGGAAAATAAATGTATTTCTGCTGTTATCCTGAAGTAGTTTTCAGGATAACAGCAGAGAAATGATCTTCAATTTTTGGACGCCACTAAGACATTGTCTATTCATTATAAACGTAGATTAACATGCCCAAGTACAATATATTTATTTATATATATATATATATATATATATATATATATATATATATAAACAGTATATATTACATATATATAAGTGTGTTTATATATATATATATATATATATAATATATACGCACACCAGTATATGTGAATATATACATATATACATAAATATACATACATATATACACATACATACATATATATATATATATATATATATATATATATATATTTATATATACTATATGTATGTACATGTGTATATATATATATATATATATATATATATATATATATATATATATATATATATATATAAATGACAAGTAAAATCATCTAGAATATAAGCTAAAGCTAACTAATCAGACCTCAAATGTATTTCAGATCCTGGAATCACACCCTGTCATAACTGCAGTTATTGGTCACGCACCACATTCCGTTGGCTTTGACGTATCCTTCAAAAAAGCCCCTACACAACCAGTATCCTTCATGATGGTTGGGAAGTATGACCGAAGTACTTTCAAGAATAACGCAGTATCCTTCGAAATGAAAAGCGAAGGCCGCCCTGTAATATCACTAACTGCTGTAACGAAAGTCCAAATGAAATCTCAGTGCTATGGAACGCATATTCGTGCTTTCGCCGTCACGTCTTTCCTTGGTAGCTATAATATCGAAGCAGATGCATGCAAGCCTCTATACCTAGAAGTTTCTGCAAATAAACAGGGAGATCAAAAAATGTACATTGGCAAGTTTGGGCTTGAAAACCCAAATAAGGTTGAATTTAGTTTGTCTACAAAAGTAAAAGGTACAAATCAAAATAGCAATGCTTTCCTTGCTAGAATAATGCTCACACCACCAACAATGCTTAAATTACAACTGGACTACAAATCGGAAGAAACAAAAACACTCCTAGTGAGTATCCTCAGCAAAGGCTTTGAACTAAGTATTATTCCGGTTTTTTTTTTTTTCATCAATTGCGTAATATTACACAATAAATCTCCATTAATAGTAAAAGTTGCATAAAACAGTAGCCTGCTAACAACTATAGTCCATTTCTTTTACCGATGCATATTTGCACCGACTCGCAGCGGTGCCCTTTTAGCTCTGAAAAGTTTCCTGATCGCTGATTGGTTGGACAAGATAATTCTAACCAATCAGCGATTAGGAAACTTTTCCAAGCTAAAAGGGCACCGCTGCGAGTCGGTGCAAATATGCCTCGCTAAAAGAAATGGACTATAGATCTATTTTCAATAACATAAAACGTGATAATAATAATCTGAGGGATACCTGCATCTAACCTTGGCGATATTCAGTACTAACATTGGTTCCATTCCAGAATTACCTTCGTGAGAAAACAGATACGACCGCTACTTCTATACAATCCTGGATCCAGAGGATAAAGGAAGCTCTCCAAGAGGCTGCTAGAGCCAAGCAAATACCATTCCCAAGTCCAGCCTTGTCCAAAGAATGGGAAATAATAGTTCATGAAGCAACAGCTATTTTCCATGATGTGCGAGATAACAAAATTCATCCAGCATACGTTAGGATAAAGAACTTCTTTAACAGTCCTTCTGTTTCCTACGTCATTAATGCATACTCAAAGGCTTGGATAAAAATGGCTGAAATTAGAAGATCATTTACGGAACAAACTACTCACAAGATTCTTAGTATGACACGAGTTTTCAAAGAAGCTTATTCTCCGGTAATCAAAGGTACGTTACATTTCACGTCAAGAATCCTAACCATTTACTGCAATTTTTTTTTAGCAAATCATTCAATATAAGGAAGTACCCTTCTCACTTCATAATTTATTATTATTATTATTATTATTATTATTATTATAATTATTATTATTATTATTATTATTATTATTATTATTATTATTATTATTATTATTACTACTACTACTACTACTACTACTACTACTACTACTACTACTACTCCTAACCATTTATTGCAATTTTTTTTAGCAAATCATTCAATATAAGGAAGTACCCTTCGCTTCATAATTTTTCATTATTATTATTATTATCATTATTATTATTACTACTACTACTACTACTACTACTACTACTACTACTACTACTACTATTATTATTATTATTAGATATATCAAACCTGCACTTTTAATTCTATTGAGCAAGGACTGCATCAAAAGGTATAAATTTCTTGTAAACCTGAGACGAGGTTTAGACTGTTATTCTAAAACAAGCAGATATTGAATATAAATGACAATATTACTAACTATAGTCAATTTCTTTTAGCGGTGCATATTTGCACCGACTCGCAGCGGTGCCCTTTTAGCTCGGAAAAGTTTCCTGATCGCTGATTGGTTGGACAAGATAACTCTAACCAATCAGCGACCAGGAAACTTTTCCGAGCTAAAAGGGCACCGTTGCGAGTCGGTGCAAATATGCCTCGATAAAAGAAATGGACTATATATCCATCAAAAAGACAAAATGTGTTTGAAAAGTGCAATTACTTACACATCCAAATCCTATTTCCCCATTCTACATAAAACCAATGATTTTTGACAGGACTTAAGGACCTAGCTCATATGATGCGTACTGCTGAGGTACCAGAATTCATCTTAAATCTTAGGAGGAAATGTGAAGAGTCTCGGCTGTATCAGAAGGTCCAAGCTGAGCTACATGGCTTAGGAGAAAAATATCCTACCCTGTATAATAGTTTGCAGGAGGTGTGGATTAAACTCAGAGATGAGCTTCTTGTAGATCTTGAAAAGTTACGCGTCAAGTTTCTCACCATACCACCATTCGTGGACTTCATCAACTGGATAACGATTGAAGTAACAGAGGTAAGTACTGGAACTATAATATTTCATATATATATATATATATATATATATATATATATATATATATATATATATATATATATTTCAAATAAGCCATGGTCACTGGCATACAGATATCCTGGACGAGGGTTCAAATCCCCGCCGGTCCGACATCATAGTCTTTGGGCGGTTCCGCCTGGGGCTCTGATCCCGAGGTCGTTAAGAGAATCCAGACTTTAATGTATTAATATATATGGCTTATTTGAAATATGAAAGAAACACGTTTAAATGTGCAAAAAAATTATCATATATATATATATATATATATATATATATATATATATATATATATATATATATATATATATAAACCGTGAGATATCTATGAAAAATTCAATATCTCGAATTCTTTAAAGATACTATGGACTTCTTTCTCTTTTAAGGATCACATGGCTAACCTCGCTGCAAACATGATTGTGGACAGAATTCTCCAAGAAACAGTCTATGTCACTGTGGAAACTCACCCAGGCTATGTTGGCATTGACATTCCCATACGTGAAGAGCTCTATTCTTTGAATCAAGTCCTCCATGAAGTTTGGCCCTATCCCACCAAAATAATACGAAATATCATTTGGAGCTATGACACTTACATAACTCAGCCAATACAGAACATCATTAAAATAGTCTACTCTCCTAGCATACCGCATCTGAGGAATTATCTGCCACCTTTCAATGGAACTGCTATGTTAATTGGTAACAATGAGGTTTTGACATTTGATGGTGAAATAATGAGAATTCCCAAGACTCCTTGTGAAATTATACTGGCCCATATTGGGAACACTAAACTGACCTTCAAGCGTCAAGTGCATCAGCAGCATCCAACAGTCACGTTAGTTTACAAACACATGAAAGTTATTGTACAACCTAATTTCAGAGTGGTTTTGAATGGCCATACTGTATCTGAACATGAAGAAATGGAAGGATTAGCTATCAAGAACACGCAGTATGATGTGTATATCACAACTCCCGTTCTATCTGTTTACATGGCCAAGAATTTAAGGATTCTAGAAGTAGAGGCTTCAGGGTGGGATTTCGGAAATGTGGCAGGAATTATGGGCACGTTCGATGGCGAACGAGCTAACGATTGGCTAATGCCAACTGGTGTTGTAGCCCACGAAGTCCGGCAGTTCGTTAATTCGTGGCAAGAGGATCACAACTGCCGAACGCCAGCGATCGTACCAGTTCACATACCCACATCCAGGATTGTTACATGCCATGCCCTCGTAGGTATGCGATCTCGCTGTAATCCAATCGTAGATCCCCATCCATTCATAAAAATGTGTAGAGAGGTTGAGAATCCTTGTGATGCCGCCAAGGCTTACCGGCATCTTTGCTCGCGAAGAGGAGTCGTGGAGCCATACCCACACCCCTGCTAGGTTATGGCATAACTGCTCTATTTCAGTCGTTACCTTTATTATCAATATATTTTATGGATACAATGATTTAAAATCTCATAACATAGATATAAAAGAACACGGGGAAAATATTATGAAATTCATTTACCCATAATATGAAAATCTCAAGAAATTCTTATAATATTGATTAGGTATAAAGATTTAATATATTAATTAAATTTTCCAGGATGTTAGGATTAATAAAGACAACTTAATTCCACAATGTGTATAATTTCGTAATACCAGGAAAATCCTGGTTATTGTACCTTTTGATAATTACCAGGTTGGAGGCTAGTAAGAACCTTTTAAAAACTTACATCTAAAGACAGCCGACAGGTGAATTTCAAGAAATATATACTCTCACGTCTTCATATAAAACGTAAATCGGTATACATATGCATGCCATTTCATAGACAAATAATGTATGCAAACCACAAAAATATAAAAGAATCACGGAAACTTACACTTATTTCATTTAGTACACAGACACACTTCCTTTCTGTTTCTTCTGCAGCGCAGGCCTTTTTAGGACAGGTGAGGTAAGGATTCTTAAAAATGGGGAAATCTTTATGAATATACAGTAGTATATCGATATAGGGTGGGCTGTGGCACCCTAGCAGCACCAGCTGAACTCGGTTGAGTCCCTTGTTAGGCTGGGTGGAACGTAGAGAGTAGAGGTCTCCCCCCCCCCTTTTTTTTTTGTTTCATTTGTTGATGTCGGCTACCCCCCAAAATTGGGGGAAGTGCCTTGGTATATGTATGTATGTATGTATGTATGTATATCGATATAGATACAGTTGAAACTAACCAGAGTACCCTCAAGACTGTTAATGATCATGTGCTTTATGTGGTTTCTCTTTTAATGTTTCCTTTTCCCTTTAACACATCAGTTTAGTTTCGTTTTCTATTGTTTCTTTTTTAATGTTTCCCTTTTCATCTGCCTCTTAGAAAAGCATTTTCATGGCTTCTTATCAGTGTTTCATTTTTTGCTCTACCCCCTGATTCTGACCTTCAAGCTTTCTTTTAATAATTCCTTTTTATTCTACCCCTAACTATTAGTCATACTCTCTTGCATATCTTTTCTTCTCTACTCTCCAATTCGTTGTCTTGAATTTCATAGTTTCTTTTATAAACTTTCCTTCTTCCTCTTCTCCCTGATTCTTAGTCACTTTATTTTTTACTGTAATTGTTCATTTTCTCATTTTTATGGTCACAACTTCCCTGCCTCCGTTATCCTTCCCAAGAAGGGATTCATTCTCCTTTTTTCTTCCGAGCGAAATCTTTAATTTTCTCTTGTGAGGTGTTCTGAAGTCGGCCCTAACCCTTAGCAAAATGTGCTATGTGTAAAATATCTTAAGGACAACCTTTAATTGATAAACCGTTAGTGGCAAATGACCTCTATTGTTACACAGTTACCCTCTGATTATATGGTATCATTAAAGATAGTTTAACATTTTCACCAATTATTACCAGAATCCAGGAAAACAGTCTCAAAAGAGATCAGTCCAATAATCAACCAGCAAATCATTGTACAAAATTCTGGACCTTACGCAATTCTATGAAAAAAAAAAAATGCCTTACCATTTTTTTTATACAACCATACCATATAAGACTTAAAAATCTTTATGAATTTTTTTTTTCTTATTAACATCTGTTTCAACAAACAGCCATATTTTCTCTCCAATATCTGTTTAGTTTTATTTCCCTCCTTCCCATTCTCAGATGTGACATCCACTAACCAACACACCATTTTGGCGTCTTCTTTCTCGAATCAGTAAAGCTCGCTCTGTTTACTGTCTGCAATTTTGTCAACCGTAAACCCCCACAAATTGCTTCCCGCAAATTGAGTTGCTTGGGGCAACAGGCAGAGCCAGACGATTCCTCCGGAAATACCGAGTCGGAAAATCTGAATGATATCGCTCCCCACAATTCCCCAAAGCCTCTTTTTCTCTCTGGTTTACACGACCAAGATATAAATACCAAGGAACTATAGTCCATTTCTTTTAGCGATGCATATTTGCACCGACTCGCAGCGGTGCCCTTTTAGCTCGGAAAAGTTTCCTGATCGCTGATTGGTTGGACAAGATCATTCTAACCAATCAGCGACCAGGAAACTTTTCCGAGCTAAAAGGGCACCGCCGCGAGTCGGTGCAAATATGCATCGCTAAAAGAAATGGACTATAGTGGAACCAGTTTGCCTTGGGAGGGAATCTATACAACAGTCCTAACAGAAGACATATGATTTTTTAGGGGAGTTGGATTATCAAAAGGAATATATCATTATTCAAAGGTCCTGCAATAGCCGAAAATAAATACCATAGATCTATTGAGAGTGACTAAAAACATTCATTTATTACTGTACATGGAAAATATATTGCAAACTACTTAGATACGAATATATATATATATATATATATATATATATATATATATATATATATATATATATATATATAAAATTTTAGATTGATGGTCAAAGGTTTCCGAACGCTTACAGTACATGTTAAAGCAGAGAAAGAGAATGAAAACACTGGCAAAATGAGCTAAAACTTTGAAATAAGCACAAAATAGGGCCAACGAAAGAGACGACTTACTGTTTTCAATACAAAGTGACAAAAGTAAAAAAAAAAAAAAAAAAAAAAAGCCTAATGAAATCCTTAGGAAGCCTCTTAAACTATTTCTTCTAGATTAAGGCACAAGCCAATCGGCCTTTCAATTAGAAATAAATAAAATTAATATAAATTTAAGTGTCAAACCTCTCTCTGGTATCTTCAGAGCAAATAAAGATAATGGTGATGATGATTCAATACCGCAAGAGATCACTTCCCTGAAAATAAGACATAGGGCTATTGCTTGAAGGAAAAACAATTATTTTTCCTCCAAGGGCTATTGACAGCCGCTGCCAACGTCTTCCATTATCTGGCAGTGGCAGCCATCTACACGGGTGATATAGAGTGGCATGGATAGAAGAAGAGGAAATTGCTTCATTGAGATAACGACCAGAAGGAGATGTCAGGAAGATGCTGAGATAAGGATGCTATCAGTTTTCAGCTCAACCTGCAACTCTGGCGAGTTTTTTTTTTTTTTTTTTTTTTTTTTTTTAAACAAAGATAACTTTGAGAGAAATCTCATAGTTCGTAATTTCCATTCCATCGTAAATACGTTTATTTGTTGAATTAGGATCATGAAAAATAACGAATGAGAATTATGAAAAGATTCTGAGAGAATGGCAACCGCTCACTAAAAACAAATTCATCCGGATATGTGGTGTAGCAGAATAAGAAAATCGTGGAACTAAACTGTTTAAGCATAATAGAATACATTCTGATTAGAAAGAAACTCTATTCAAGTGTCATTGGAATATATTTACACAAAACAAAATATTGCGAAATCAATTTATCATTCAGAATAAAATATGAAGGGAATTTTCTAAAACTGTAAACGTTAAATTTTGCCAACGGAAGAATGTTTTCTTAATTAAACAGAATTTTAATTACAAAATTTATCTACAAACACTAAATGAGTATAAAAAAAATTCTGGCTGGATTAGAAGTTTTGATACTATGCAGTGTGAATCTGAAATACATTTAAAATTAACCAGAATTATTATTTTCATATTAAAAAGGAATGATTACTATGAGGGGATAAAAAACATCTAGAACTTATAATCTGTACCCAAACTCAATTAGGTAACTAAGTTGACCCACTAAAAAGGACGGTAAATGATAAATATAAAAATCATTATTTCAAGTTAAAGCCTTCAATCTAATCATAAATATATTTCAATGCTACATAAGTAAAAAAAATAAAAAAAAATAATCAAGATATTTGTTTTAATACTTGGTAATTTCATTGGTCATGGGACTAGGTCAGGAAATAGATCGTAACCCAGGAGTAGATTGTCTTTGTAATTCCCTTGGTCACGGGACGAGGTCAGGAAATAGATCGTAACCCAGGAGTAGATTGTCTTTGTAATTCCCTTGGTCACGGGACGAGGTCAGGAAATAGATCGTAACCCAGGAGTAGATTGTCTTTGTAATTCCCTTGGTCACGGGACGAGGTCAGGAAATAGATCGTAACCCAGGAGTAGATTGTCTTTGTAATTCCCTTGGTCACGGGACGAGGTCAGGAAATAGATCGTAACCCAGGAGTAGATTGTCTTTGTAATTCCCTTGGTCACGGGACGAGGTCAGGAAATAGATCGTAATCCAGGAGTAGAGTGTCAAGCATCTGTCCTAGGTAACAAAAAGCCATCAACATCGAATGGAAACTGAATTACCAGAATTACTCAGAATTTGGGATAACAATTTTCATACTTAACCCAAAATTAACTATGTACCTTAAGTTAATAATTTGTATATAATTAAATAATTTAGATATCTTACCAAAAAACGAACCACGATTGTTTTCATTCACATACTGGATCTCATGTGCATTTGATTAATAAAACCGTTCATGCAAGTAGGGTACTAATCCCTACATTTACCCCGTAAGAAAACCTAGTGATGAGCTAGTTCCCAAGCTTGCAAGCAAACGATGCTTTCAGCCATTCAAACATGACGCAATAGAATATATATATATATATATATATATATATATATATATATATATATATATAGTGTATATATATATACATATATATATATATATATATATATATATATATATATATATACAGTATATATATACATATATATAAATATATATATATATATAAATATATATCATATATATATATATATATATATATATATATATATATATATATATATATATTATGTATATATATCAGATTAAATTACATAAGGGAATCATATGATTTGCCACGGAAACTACATAATATTTAGAATTATTTCAAGGACGCCTATATCATCGAGAGGAGAGATAAAAATAATCCAGTCATCTCAGCACACAAGGGATAAGCGGATGCTTAAAGGCGCTTACTTTAGCATGAGGAGGGATATAAGGATCCACAATATGTCTAAAAGAGCGGTAAGAGATGAGGAAAAGCAATGGTTTTCTTGCAGATGGATTTAAAGTAGATGAAGATGCGAGGTTCTATGAGAGATCTCCAGTGTGGAAAATACTGAGTACCACCAGAGCCACTACTGCAGTGGTTCCCAACCTTTTTCCTGTCATTTCCCCCTGCACCCTGTCCAACCCTCCAGATTTCCCCCTTCATGTGTATGAGGGAAAGAGTAGTTGAAGCCCACTGTGACAACTTACTAATTTATTTTTCCATTATACAAATATACTGATAAACAAATAGTTACAGAGTAAAATGGATAGAGAGCGGTTAGTAACAACTAACCTCATAGCCATAGAGCTATGCGGTTAGTTGTTACTAACCGCTTTCTATCCATTTTACTCTGTAACTATTTGTCTATCAGTATATGGAGGGCGGCTAGTAGCAAAATAGAAGGACTTTTGTTTATTCTTCTACTTCAAAATTGAATTAGTGAGAAGGTTGAGGCTGCTTCTTGTGCACCAGTGTATCAATATCAGGGCTAGCTTTGTCACCTGATATTTCTTTTAGTTAGTAGGTAGTGTAATTATTTCCCCCCTGGTAGCTTCAAATTTCCCCCCAGGGGGAAATTTCCCCCAGGTTGGGAACCATTGCACTACTGAATAGTGAGCTTAAACAATCAGCTACCACTAGAGGAGTCAAGTTAAGATATGAAACAGGGCAGGTTAAGCCTGAAATATCACCGAGAATCAATGAGTTATTTGCCTTCAGACCTTCCACAAAAGAAGTCAACGACGTTAAATTCTGAATAAGGTCATGACTAACAAAATTAAACTCCTTGGGCTATAAAATATGATAAGGCTGCAGTGGCATTTCGTCATCAATCCTTCTATATAAAAACTAGAAATAAGGAAAAAGCTATAATGAACTAGTCTATATCTCTTGAAGTTTCACTAACACTAAAGGCAAAGTTTCTTTTACGTTAGATCCTTTCAACGTACTCTCAAGTTTCATTAAATCTTCTAATTTAATTGATCTACATATCATACATGCGCAACGCCTTCCACCCATGAAATACGAGGTTGCTTATGAGCCCATAGTATAGTGAGTGGAGGGATATTAGAATCTACACTACCAACTCAGTCTCCGTCCTCATAATCTAGTTGTCTAAAAGAGCATCTATAGTCCATTTCTTTTATCGATGCAGATTTGCACCGACTTCCAGCGGTGCCCTTTTAGCTCGGAAAAGTTTCCTGATCGCTGATTGGTTAGAATTATCTCGTCCAACCAATCAGCGATCAGGAAACTTTTCCGAGCTAAAAGGGCACCGCTGCGAGTCGGTGCAAATCTGCATCGCTAAAAGAAATGGACTATAGGAATGCGAGGATGCAAGGGTTTATCAGCAGAAGGATCTAAAAGCAATATAAAATTTGAGGCTCAGCGAGAGGATCTAGAATCTATAATGTACAGCGAACATCGAGAAACCTTACTGAATGGAACACTGTAACCACCAGACTCGATTTGGAAATCAGATTATTATTATTATTATTATTATTATTATTACTTGCTAAGCTACAACCCTGGTTGGAAAAGCAGATTGCTATAAGCCCATGGGCTCCAACAGGGAAAATAGCCCAGTGAGGAAAGGAAACAAGGAAAAATAAAATATTTTAAGAATAGTAACATTAAAATAAATATCTCCTATATAAACTTTAACAAAACTAGAGAAAGTGAAATAAGATAAAAAAAAAGGTGTGCCCAAGTGCACCCTCAAGCAAGAGAACTCTAACCCAAGACAGTGGAAGACCATGGTACAGAGGCTACGGCACTACCCAAGACTAGAGAACAATGGTTTGATTTTGGAGTGTCCTTCTCCTAGAAGAGCTGCTTACCATAGCTAAAGAGTCTCTTCTACCCTTAGAAAGGGTAAAGTGTATAAAGAAGTAATAAAAAGTAAAGTATCTTTAAAAATAATTACTCAAGGAGAAGATTAGGAACCTAGCATTTCCGCCTTCAAGCAAACACTAACTGCCTAAACATTAACTGAAAAGGTCTTGTCTAGAATACTGTAATCAACACATTAGGCCATGAAAATCTGATCACTTCAAAACAGATGACAAAAATCTACATTAAACAGCCTATCAAGTAAGTTACTAACTATGACTAATCCTTATGGGTGATATGGGTTTTGGGACTTAAGGCCTCGTATTGGGACAGGTGAAATTAAATTATCAAAAAATTCTTTTAACAAAATGCTGCAAATCTAATAATGAAATAACTCTTGAGATTCAATTAAAGTAAATCTAATCTTGCATACATGCTAGGTTACTACTGATTAAAAATACGCTATAAGATAAAATATTTGAACAGAACTCATTGTGGTAAATATATCAATACGTAAGATAGATTGACGCAACTTTAGTTATTTTCTAGAAACAATTCATAAACACCTTATTGAATTATTTAGATCTAAACAAATGAAAAGTAAGACCAATACTGTAAATGTTTTCTAAAAATTCTTCGAAGGAGATAAATTCAAATAAGTTACTCATTATTTCGCCTGCATTAAATGTTTCTTTGTTTACACCCACTTATATCACAAAAACTGAACTAGGCCTATTAATGAACAACATTTGTCAACTGATTGTTCCATAGATTGTTTTAAAAGATCTCAACGCTAAATGGGAACTGGATGGGAAATTTTTCTTGCGATCGAGGCGAAATCTCGAATTTTGTCTATAACATCACAGTGAACATTTAGAGACTACTTAAAACAAAAGAAGTAAAAAACTCACCTCAATTTACTTATTTGGATATCCTATCAAAATCAGTTTCTTTATACTTTACGCCTCTCTAGATAAGGAATCATTCGGAAGACTTATGTTAATACATTTAGTGGCCAACAAAAAGGTTGGGTAAGATTCCAGTTGAGCCGGGTTCACAACCTCTCAAAACTGGAATGTCTAGCTTCCTAAAGTTAAATGAAAAATAATATTTATTAAATATTCACGCTATAATAAAAGTAGATAAAAAGGTTGAACACGATCACTTAACTGTTTAGGGAAGAGACTGGGTGCATCCCAAAATCTTTAACATGCTCCACCCACAAGCGTCGTGATTGGCCACAACCTTCTCACAGCTGTTTAAAGTAAACATAATAATAATAAAACAGATTACTTGTGGGTTGTGTAAACATCACATGCATGTGGAACCTACCAAAACAGAGGAGCAATGAGATAATGTTTATTTTGTGACGGGCCGAGAGAAGGTTGTGACTCAAAGGCAGGTTGAAAGCAACTGAGTAATTTATTATAGAACACTCTCCTTTATATACAAAACCTCAAGACAACAGGAAATTTCATGTTCGAAAAACAGACAATGTTACAGAGGAAAAACGCAGACATGTTTATTCTGGTTCTTTTTAGTGCAAGGGAAGAGCGAAGATACAAGCATAATACTAGCGAAGCGAACCACGACAGAGCAGAGACCATTTGAGTGGCGGCTCATGGACGAAGCATGTTGAAGATTTCAGTCTGCACCCGGTAGCAGACCTACCTCATTCATTAGCAGAGATAACGCAAGAAGAAGAAAAATATAACCAGCAGGCAAAACTTGAGGTGTTAATGAACTTTAAATTACTTTATGTTCTAATTACTAATCAAAGCAGTCAACTAGTAGCCAACATATCTTCAAAGTAGAGGCAACGTGAGTGAACAACGTTCCCCCATACACACAACACTGCGGCTGAGGCCGGTATAAGTTTACATTACACAGAACCGGGTAAAATCTTTAATCACATTGTGATTTATTAGTTAGAAATGAACTAATGAAATTCTATTTGTATTACGAGGCAAAATAAGGACTTCTTATTTAAACAATGGCGATGAGAAAATAGAAAGGTAGGAGGAGAGAATGGGAAATTTTTATTTTGGGGTAGACGTTGAAACAGCTTCGAGTAGAAACAACATGAACATTAAGAGAGTTTCATAAAAAATAATGTAATTTTTAGTGGTTTCAGACGTTTACAAATAATGAAATTCTACCAAATGACGAAGTTCAAGCCGACTTCGTCATTCAAACTCTCCTCGCGAACACGTGATAAACTTAACTTCGTAACACCTTTATGCTCTAAAATATTTACATTACATACAGTTTTATGTCTTTTTCCACAATTGCATAGGCCAGTGTAAATATTCAATATAGATCATAACTAATTTTGCTTAGATACTATGGCTTTTTCTCCTTTATACACCTCAACACTAGTATTCCACTTAATACTAATTGATAAGACATGAGCAATCTGCTCTGTTGTAAATGATATGCTGGAATTGATGGATGAAAATAAATGTGGTATCTTTATATGGAGTTGGTGGAAGGTTGTTGCAAGCAGTGAAAAGTTTCTACAAAGGTAGTAAAGCATGTGTTAGGATAGGAAATGAAGTGAGTGATTGGTTTCCGGTGAGAGTGGGGCTGAGACAGGGATGTGTGATGTCGCCGTGGTTGTTTAACTTGTATGTTGATGGAGTGGTGAGAGAGGTGAATGCTCGAGTGCTTGGACGAGGATTAAAACTGGTAGACGAGAATGACCATGAATGGGAGGTAAATCAGTTGTTGTTTGCGGATGATACTGTACTGGTTGCAGACACAGAAGAGAAGCTTGGACGATTAGTGACAGAATTTGGAAGAGTGTGTGAGAGAAGGTAGTTGAGAGTTAATGTGGGTAAGAGTAAGGTTATGAGATGTATGAGAAGGGAAGGTGGTGCAAGGTTGAATGTCATGTTGAATGGAGAGTTACTTGAGGAGGTGGATCAGTTTAAGTACTTGGGGTCTGTTGTTGCAGCAAATGGTGGAATGGAAGCAGATGTACATCAGAGAGTGAATGAAGGTTGCAAAGTGTTGGGGGCAGTTAAGGGAGTAGTACAAAATAGAGGGTTGGGCATGAATGTAAAGAGAGTTCTATATGAGAAAGTGATTGTACCAACTGTGATGTATGGATCGGAGTTGTGGGGAATGAAAGTGATGGAGAGACAGAAATTGAATGTGTTTGAGATGAAGTGTCTAAGGAGTATGGCTGGTGTATCTCGAGTAGATAGGGTTGGGAATGAAGTGGTGAGGGTAAGAACGGGTGTAAGAAAGTGATGAATGCAAGAGTTGATGGGAGAAGTACGAGAGGAAAGCCAAGGTTTGGGTGGATGGATGGAGTGAAGGAAGCTCTGGGTGATAGGAGGATAGATGTAAGCGAGGCAAGAGAGCGTGCTAGAAATTGGAATGAATGGCGAGCGATTATGACGCAGTTCCGGTAGGCCCTGCTGCTGCCTCCGATACCTTAGATGACTGCGGAGGTAGCAGCAGTACGGGATTCAGCATTATGAAGCTTCATCTGTGGTGGATAATGTGGGAGGGTGGGCTGTGACACCCTAGCAGTACCAGCTGAACTCGGTTGAGTCCCTTGTTAGGCTGGGAGGAACGTAGAGAGTAGAGGTCCCCTTTTTGTTTTTGTTTCTTTGTTTGTTGGC
The DNA here is from genome assembly GCF_036898095.1 of Palaemon carinicauda. Lineage (NCBI taxonomy): Eukaryota > Metazoa > Arthropoda > Malacostraca > Decapoda > Palaemonidae > Palaemon > Palaemon carinicauda. The sequence goes on along the minus strand of NC_090725.1, from coordinate 9,104,400 downwards.
TACCCCCTAGAATTGGGGGAAGTGCCTTGGTATATGTATGTATGTATCTTAATACTGCTCGATCTCAGTGCTACTTTTGATACAGTGGTGCATGAACTGCTACTAAATGATCTACGGTCCATCGGCGTTGAAGATCAAGCCTTCGAATACCTAAAAGACTACTTAGTTGGTAGAAATTACTGAGTACAAATTGGAAATTCTTATTCATCATATGAACCCTTAAACAGAGGTGTACCCTAGGGGAGTGTACTTGGCCCAATCTTATTCTGCATCTATACTATTGGTCTATCGAAAATGCTACAAAGGCATGGTGTGAAGTTTAAACTATTTGCAGATGACACACAATTTTACTCCTCCATAAATGATATACATGACACTTGAAACTTTAAACCGAATCCTTGATAGTGTTAAAGAACTGATGACATTTATACAACTAAAATTAAATGAGAACAAAACTGAAGTCATGGTGGTGGCCAAGAGAAACAGCGTGAGAAACTTGAGTGATATTCAAATGAACATAAATAATGACTCGGTGCCAATATCTAGTAAAGTTCGAGATCTAGGTGTATTTCTTGACTGTAACCTGTCTCTAAATGCCCAAATAAATAATGTAATAAAAGCTGCTGGTTATCATCTAAGAAATATTGCGTTTATAAAAAAGCACCTGGACGAAAATTCTGTAAAGAAACTTGTGATAAACTGTGTTATTACCAGGATTGACTACTGCAACTCTATCTGCTACAATTTACCAAAGGTGCAACTTAAGAAATTACAAAACATAATAAACAGAGGAGCAAGACTGATAAAAGGTGTCCCACCTAGAGAAAGGATCACCCCTATACTAATCGATTTACACTGGCTGCCGATTAAAGCGAGAATTGAATTTAAAATATGTACAATAACCCACAAAGTTATCAGAACCGAGCGTACAAAATACTGGAAAGAATTACTACACATTGCGCAGCCAACAAATCGTGTCGACACGAGAATAGTTACAGATGGCTTCAAACTGTTGGAACCTAGATATATGTCTACTTTAGGCTCCAGAGCCTTTAAATATGCGGCCCCGAGACTATATAATAAGTTCCCACGAAACATTCGAATGATTGAAGACATTACGGCTTTCAAGAGGAAACTGAAGACTTTCTTATTTCATGAGTCTTTTGACAGTGACGATTTAACAGTAAATGAACAATATATGATATGAAATGTTAAATACTCTAAACGAACAAGGTAAAACGACAGTGGAGGTCCTGTAGAGAGTGGGGTTCCCCTGCTGTATGGGACCGGAAAAGCAGCCATCAAAGTAAGTAAGTAAGAGGAAGGCTTTCAGATATGCCACTTCCGCCAACCTCTTAAAGAATAATAATGGACTAAAAATAAGTAACAGGTGAGTAAGCCTACCATTTGACTGCAAACTTCCCGTAGCAAACTCTTACGTAAACACTGTACCTGCAAGATTAAAAAAAAAAAAAAACGCATATAAAAAACTAATCTGTTCAATATATATATATATATATATATATATATATATATATATATATATATATATATATATATATATATATATATATATACATATATATATATAATTATATATGATATGTGTATATATACACACACTTACAGTCACTATGAGAGAGAGAGAGAGAGAGAGAGAGAGAGAGAGAGAGAGAGAGAGAGAGAGAGAGAGAGAGAGAGAGAGTTATTTCATAATGGTACACTGAAAATTAATAAACCTATTATGTTGAAATATCATAATATTGTAATTCAATATATTAAAAAATTCATTACAAAATACTGACTAATATCGCAATAATAATTTCAAAACCTTCGGATTCGATTCACATTTCTGCTCAATGAATATCTAGTAAACACACATGAAAATACACTTGCTAACTCATTCAGATCCACAAAAAAATTTTCTATTCATCTATCAATATATATATATATATATATATATATATATATATATATATATATATATATGCATATATAAATATATACACATATATATATACATATTTATATATATATATATATATATATATATATATATATATATATATATATATATATATAGCCTACACACAATAGTATTTCGGTTGACGAGTAAATCATAAAATGAGCAAATTAGTATACGAACATACAGATTCAAATCAGTTTACGTGCATTGTAACAGTCTGTGGGAAAAAAGACTCTCCTTGTATGCACATTTACGCAGAAAGTACTAACGAGACTATAGTCCATTTCTTTTAGCGATGCATATTTGCACCGAATCGCAGCGGCGCCCCTTTAGCTCGGAAAAGTTTCCGGATCGCTGATTGGTTGGACAAGATAATTCTAACCAATCAGCGATCAGGAAACTTTCCGAGCTCAAAGGGCACCGCTGCGAGTCGGTGCAAATCTGCCTCGATAAAAGAAATGGACTATAGCACATGATATGCAGAAAGCTGTCCCACGGTGCCCGTATGCCACCTACGCTGTGTTCATATAATTTTGCATGCCATTTTGTTTCATCTTACCTAAAATTCCCACCCCTTCTGCTAAGACCTTAAATCTTCAACTCTCTAAACACCATATGAAGCATTCTATCTAGTTTCTCTTCCTCTTGTTTTGTTAAAATTTTTATAGTTATATAGGAAATATTTATTTCAATGTTTTTGCTGTTCTTAGAATATTTTATTTTTCCTTGTTTACTTTCCTCACTGGGCTACTTTCCCTGTTGGAGCCCCTGGGCTTATAGCATCCTGCTTTTCCAACTAGGGTTGTAGCTTAGCATTTAATAATAATAATAATAATTTCAGTATCTACATAATGAACCACAAAATAATTAAGAAAGAAGTTGAAAAGATGGAGATGATTACTGTAGAGGTGAAAAAAAAAAGAAATAAAACAAATTATCAAGAAGCATGAATAAAGTACACATGTGACAGACGTGGCAAAGATGTACAACCATACATCAACAATTGTGCAATTCTCAAGAAATAACATTATGTCAAAGACACTTATGTTTTTAAAGGGATGCTGTCACTGACGAATTATTAGCGTCTTAATCAATGAGAAGCAGGTAGCAGAAGATACAATTACTGCGAATATTATTTGTGAAAAAGAAAATCACTGTATGCTGAGTTTGTTAAAAAAAAGATCCAGGTACTGTAAGCCACCAGAAAAAGAAACATTAAAGGCGAAACATGGCTGGTTTGAAAATTTCAGGAGAAGAACTAGCATTTGTAAGGTTATGAGACACGGTGAAGCAATTGTAACGGAACTGTCTTGTTTTGGAACAAGATCCCCAGGAGGACCTTCACAAAAAAAAAAAAAAAAAAAAAAAAAAAAAAAAAAAAAAAAAAAAAAAAAAAAAGCAATTCTCAGTCACAGTCACAAGAACATGGAAGATCATCTAATACTGGTGTTCTGTGATAATGGCAGCAGGGGTTACAAAATCAAACTTTTCCTGGTGTATCACTCAGTGAATCCATGAGCCTTTAAAAGTACAAGATGTCTTAATTTACGGGGATTTTAGCTCGTGAACTTGCTACCAGAACAAATAGAACACGTAAACCAAGGTACCACTGTCTATATATATATATATATATATATATATATATATATATATATATATATATATATATATATATATATATATATATATAATATAAATTATACATATACTGTATACATATATTATATAAAATATAAATGTATAGCATAAATGAGTAATACATCGGTTAATGAGTAACTCACAAATGAAGCAACGCAGCATAAGAGCAAGTCAGTATACGAGCATGAAATTCCAAATCAGAATAGAGAATAGTATTGGTCTGCGAGCAAATATTTTCCTCCTTATGCGTGTTTTTAAGGACAATTACTACCGAGACTGCCCCATACAACACACAAGTAGTCTTCACGCTGTGATCATGTGATAATTTCCCCATTTTCAAGATGTCAGGATGCTAGAAAACCACAAATCAATCAATCAGTCAATCCCCATTTTTATAACATTTTCATGGAAAGGCAAAATTAAGCTGGCCATACACACTGGGGACTGGCCATGGGGTTTATCCCGCTGGACTGGAGCGGTGCTCCTGTCCGGTGAAAAATGCCCATACATGCTACGGACTTGCCCCGTTCATTTCATACCCCTAATGTACCAAATTTGGTACATAAGTATCAAAAACGTAACCATTTAGTCCTCTTGAAATGAACGGGGCAAGTCATTTCAAGAGGACTAAATGGTTACGTTTTTGATAATTTGGTACATAAGTATCAAAAACGTAACCATTTAGTCCTCTTGAAATGACTTGCCCTGTTCATTTCAAGAGGACTAAATTGTTACGTTTTTGATACTTATGTACCAAATTTGGTAAATTAAGGGTATCCAGTACAATTAGTATAACTAATTTTGAAATTGCCAAATTTGGTACTTTTAACCTTTTTTTTTTCTTTTTACTTAATCTAAATCTATACGATGCTAGGGAGGGTATTACCATTCTAGGCGGTATACCATACTAGGCAGTATATCTTAGCAATCCTTGTTAGCCAAAGGTTATATAAGCGGATGAGCGACTTGGAGGAGTAATGAAAACTTCAGGTGTGAAGGAAATGCCCCCCTAAATCTCAATAAAGTTACTGGCAGCAGGGTGACGGATTGAGTTTCATGCGAGAGACAAGATGTCTCTTCGGCTTCTACTCCTGACGCCTGGTGGATGATCTTACTGTAATTAGCATGGACCGGCAGGGATCATTTCCCTTAGTTAGATAGGCACTGCACATCACAAGAAACTGGCTATCCTTTGTTGAATCTAGCCAATGAATCCTCTATGGATTTAGTAAGTAAATGGAAAGTGATGATGGACAGAATGGGCACCAGTCCAGGGTGTAACGGGGTGCTGAGAATTTTTTAGTTTATAAATACGAAAGAAAATTTGAAAATTTGTAATCGGAATGTTACAGTAGAGACAAGAATCAGATTGGGAAGTTACAGCTCGTGGAGAATGAATTTAAGAAATATAGTTCGGATATCTTGGCCTAAGTGAAACACACTGTAAGGGAATTGGTAAGGAAACCTTATACCCAGGTAACACACACACACACACACATATATATATATATATATATATATATATATATATATATATATATATATATATATATATATATATATATATTCAAGATGAACAAATGGAGTTGGAAGAGAAGAGGTAGGAATGATGATGACACCATGAACAGAAAAGGCTTAGACTGAGTGGAGAACCATAAATAGTAGATTGTTACTTGCAAGCTTAAATCAAGGCAGTGCAATATGAGTTTTATAGTTTGCCATGCACCAACAAATGATTCCCCTCAAGAAAGGAAAGACGAATACTATGAAGAACGGCAGAATATAATAGACGAGATCTGCGAAAAAGATATGAAAATTGTGATCGATGACTTCAAATGGAAGGAATAATCAAGGTATAGAGAATGTGATGGGTGCTACGGGTCTTTGTGAAGTGGCAATTGAAAATGAAGCATATTTTTATAAGTTCCTGTTCAATGAACAATCTTGTCATTAAAGGTACTCTTTTCCCGCACAAGGACACCCATAAATATACATGGACTTCACATTGCGGCAATTACAAAAATCAGATAGCTCACATAGCAATCAATAAAGAGAGAGGGAGGACTCTGAGAAATGTAAGAAGCTATAGAGGTGTAGATATTGGTAGTGATCACTAGATCCTCATTGCCAACCTAAAATTAAAACTGAAAGCACCCAGCAAATATTTAGATAGAATACTTAGGTTTGATACAACTAAGCTTCTAGAAGATGAGTACAGAGAAACATTTGCAATTAAAAGTAGAAATCAATTTGCAGTCTTAGAGACTTTGAGAGATGAAGAGCAGACAACTGATGAAGAATGGTATGATATTAAGAACATATATCAGTTAGTTGATGGTGAAGTATTGGGAAATACCATCACAAGGAGAAAGCCATGGTTATCAAATCATACGTGGGATACTATAAAAAGGAGACGAAGACAGAAATTGAATGTTGAAAGTTTTCGATGAAGTAATGAAAACTACAAGGTAGTGCATGCTAAGTAATCCAGTATTGATAGTGAAGTCAAAAGACAAGCCAGTAATGATTGGAGAGAGTATTTAGACAGGAAAGCAGATGAGGCCGACAAAGCTATGAATTCAGGGAGTGGCAATGGTGTGAGAATTTTTCATAGAATTATTAATGAAATCTCTATGGGGGCAAATAAGGAGAACCATATACCCGTTAAAAAGAGGGATGGGTCTGTTATAACAACAGAAGATGAAGAAAGACAACGTTGGATGGAACACTTTAGTGAGTTCATGAATAGGAGATATGAAGGAAATAATTTGATTAATATACCTGAATCTGATGAAGACCTTGATGTGCCGATGAATGAATTAAGTGTGTTTGAAGTGGAAGTTATCATTAAAAAACTCAGATGGAAAGCCCCTGGTTACAATGGAATAACTGGTGAGAATATACTGGTTGAAAATTAATTGACCCTCACAATACTTACAACATTATTTTGCAAAATGTGACAAGAAGAAGCAAAACCTGATGAATGGGAATTAGGCACGTTGTTGAAAATGGCTAATAAGGGAGACCTAACTGATTGCAGTAATTACAGAGGCATCACATTTACATTAGTTGTCATGAAAATAAAATATATGCTTATACTAAAGAGATTAGAGAGAAAGATTGATGAAGAGCTGAGATGAACAAGCAGGATATCGAAAAGGTAGTTGTACCGACCAAATTTTCATTTGAGACATGTTGTACAACAATGCATAGGCTATAGAAATCCACTTTTGATGGCATTTGTGGACTATGAAAAACCCTTTAATAGCATGCACCGACTAATTCTGTGGAGGGTCCTGCGTTATTATGGAATTCCTCTTATATAAGTAAATTTGATTAAGTCTGTTCATGAGCATAGCAAGTGAAAATTTAAAGTTAGTGGAGTTCTCTCAAATTAATTTCCAGTGAAGAGTGGAGTACTCCAAGGAAATGTGTTGTCACCTACGTTTTTTATCCTCCTTATGGATTTTGTATTGCGTAGAACAGTTGGAGATGGAGGAGAAGGATTGGACTGAGTTGGTAATAGGAAATTAGCTGATCTAGAGTATACTGATGCCGGTGTACTTATTACCAGCACACCACAGGATTTGCAATGCTTGCATGGCAGAATGTATGAAATATCACATGAGGTTGGGCTCAAGATAAATAGACGAAAAACAGAGATTATGAGATAGAAATATGCGGTGGAAGATGTAATATCATTAGAAGGAGAAATAATTAATAAGGTAGAAGAATTGAACTGGATTGGTAATCTGAAATTAGCTGACCTAGAGCATGCTGATGACGCTGTCCTTATTAGCAGAACACAACAGGATTTGCAATGCTTGCTTATCAGAATGCATGAAACATCACAGGAGGTTGGACTCAAGACAAAGATAAGAAAGACAGAGATGATGAGGACGGAATATGCAATGGAAGATGTAATATCATTAGAAGGAGAAAGGATGAGTGAGTTAGAATCAATTAAATAATTAAGAACTATGATCTCTAATAAAGGGTCTTTAGAATTGGAGTTTAATGAAAGATTGAAAAAAAGCAAATCAGACAATGTTTAGGTTAAGTAAAAGTTGGAAATCAAATCGTCTGAAATTACATGTAAAAACCAGGCTACACAGTATATCAGTTTAGTGAGATCTGTGTTACTGTATGGACATGAGTCATGATATGACAATGAAACAATCTCCAATAGATTTAGTAGATTTGAGAACAAAGCCCTCAGAAAACATTGGGAGTTAAATGGCTAGACATGACTAGAAATGAAACTATAAGAGAGATTACTAGAGTGCCATTTGTAGATAAGATCATAGTGAGGGGTAGATGGAAATGGTTTGGGAATGCTCTTCGCACTCAAAAGAGATTAGTTCTTCAAACATTTAACTGGGCTCCACAAGGGACTAGAAGAATTGGAAGACCCAGGCCTACATGGCTGAGGACTATGGCGCATGAAGTAGATGATGAATGGAGAAGTAGTGATTTAAAAGCTCAAGATAGAGACGGCTGGCGAAATTTAATCTATGGCCTTTACGTCAATAGGCGTGGGAGATGATGATAATGATGAATATAAATCTATGTAATCTGACTTGAAATAGTATCAAGGAACGCGGTAGAAATTCCTTATTATTATTATAGTGTAAAATAAATAGGTTAAGCCCTGAAACTAACAACAAAGAAAAAAAACAGAACAAGTATGAGTTGAGATATTATTATTATTATTATTATTATTAAGCTACAACCCTAATTAGAAAAGCAGATTGCTATACGACCGAGGGCTCCAACAGGGAAAATAGTCCAGTGAGCAAAGGGAACAATGAAACTATAACAGATATAATTGACAATTAAAACAAAATATTTTAAGAACGGTAACAACATTAAAATAAATATTTCATACATAAACTATAAAAACTTAAAAAAATAAGGGGAAGAAAAATAATATAGAATAGTGTGCCCGAGTGCACCCTAAAGTAAGAGAACTCTACCCAATGACAGTAAAAGACCATGGTACAGAGGCTATGGCACTATCCAAGACTAGAGAACAATGGTTTGATTTTGGAGTGTCTCTCTCCTTGAAGAGCTGCCTACCATAGCTAAAGAGTCTCTTCTACTCTTACCAAGAGGATAGTAACCACTGAACAATGACACTGTAGTAATTAACACCTTGAGTCAGACTATTTGGCGTATGAGTAGGCAAAAGGAAAATGAACCGTAACCAGAAAGAAGAATCCAATGTAATACTGTCTGGTCAGTCAAAGAACTCAATAACTCTCTAGCGGTAGTATCTTAACGGGTAGCTATTATTATTATTATTATTATTATTATTATTATTATTATTATCATTATCATTATTATCATTATCAATCTATTGAGTGGATAAAATATTGTTCCTAGTTTGACAACTCGAATTGACTAAACTCTGGAATATTAAAGTTTAATTTCTATTTTTATAAAACAATTAGAATTTTATTATTATTATTATTATTATTATTATTATTATTATTATTATTATTATTATTATTATTATTATTATTATTATTATTATTATTATTACTAGCTAAGCTACAATCCTAGTTGGAAAAGCAAGATGCTATGAGCCCTAGGGCTGCAACAAGGAAAGGGAGACCAGTGAGGAAAGGAAATAAGGAAATGAATAAACTAAAAGAGAAGTAATGATCAATTAGAATAAAAATTATAGAGCAGTAACAACATGAAATTAGATGAATCCTATGGTTGTTTACATGGACAAAATCATCGATAGAGAAGAGAGCAAATGATTACATTTTAATGGTATTTCTATAACTGATGTTTGTGGGTCGTATCCTGTGAGATAGGTAGGATTAAAAACTTTCTTAATCCTACACCTGGATTACTCCTCCAAAGTTCTCTACTATCTCCTCCCACAACTTCCACTTGTTTTGTTAAAGTTTTTTTTATAGTTTTTATAGGAAATATTTTTTTATTTATTTTTATTTTTTTTATTTTTTATTTTTTTAATGTTACTATACTTAAAAGATTTTACTTTTCTTTATTTATTTTCCTCACTGGGCTATTTTCCCTGTTGGGGCCCCTGGGATTATAGCATCCTGCTTTTCCAACTAGGGTTGTAGCTTAGCAATTAATAATGATAATAATAATAATAATAATAATAATAATAATAACAATAATACAGGATTAGTACCCTCATCAACCTTTCAACTTTACTGTAGGAGACTACACCAACAGTTTGAGCTAAGAGAGAAAGAGCGGTCTTCTATAAAATAACAATGATAAGGCAAATAGTGCTTCAATACAGTCATAAATCAAAAGATTGTGTGGCCGATGTGGTAACGTCCCTGATTGGTGAACGTCAGACTGGGGCTCGAGTCCCGCTCAAACTCGTTAGTTCCTTTGCTCGCTGAAACCTCACCATCCTTGTGAGCTAAGGATGGGGTTTAAGGTAGCCTATAGGTCTATCTGCCTGGCCATCCTTGGTCCTAGCTTGGATGGAGAGGGGGGCTTGGACCCTGATCATATGTATATATGGTCAGTCTCTAGGGCATTGTCCTGCTTGATAGGGCAATGTCACTATCCCTTGCCTCTGCCATCCATGAGCGACATTTAAAACCTTTAAATGCAATCAATTAATCATTATATCATAAAAAGCGCTCCGATCAATGGACAAAATGTGGTCGTACATAATAATACTGTACGTGTCAAATTAGGTAAGCCCAGAGTCATATCTCTATTGACTCTGGGTGAGCCAACCCAGTCCTCCAAGATCCAGTCCGTCCTCACGCACCCAAGAAACTGGGGGCTATGCCAGTCTTGGCGAGACTGGCCTGTTCGATTGAACATGCAGAAAGGATGAGAGGAGAGGCTAGTCTGGCTAGGTTTGTGCAGTTTGTACCAACCGTGTGTCACACGATCGTACATAAATTATTTTGTATATATTATGTTTGTATCTGCACTCTTCCCTCACACTAAAAAGAACCAGAATAGACATGTCTACGTGTCGCCTATGTAACATTGTCATTTTCTCGAACATGTATTTTCCTGTTGCCTTGAGGTTTTGTATATAAAGGAGAGTGTTCTTTAATAAAGTTACTCAGTTGATTGCATCCTGCCTTTGAGTCATAAACTTTCTCTCGGCCGTCACAAGTTTATTCCTCATACACGTTATGGATTGGCTGGTTCGTGAAAATCGCGGTCAAATCAGCGTGCCAGTCCTCTGCGTGTATGCCTGCTTTAGTCATCTCTAAATAGGCTCCTTGTCAAAATTGAACGTAAGTGTAAAAATAAGACGACCAAGTGTCCATAAAGCATAAATTAAATGATTCAGTTAAAATAGTGATATCCGTTCAAAAGACGGAACACTCCCAATATTTTTTGCCAGTTCCAAGGTCTATATATAATAATTTGATAAAGTATAGAAAACCTCAAGGACAACCATGCAGAGAGGCCCTAAGAAAAAAAAAATGAAAAGTTGTAACTTAATAATATATTTTCCAAAGGTAAAATGTTGTTTTATTTACATTGACTGTGTGATAGATCTACGTTCTTAATGGGTCTCGCCAACACTAAGCCCCTCCAGATGACGTAGGTGCGCAGAAGAGGCTTAAAATCGGTACGTTGTCTGGCTGACCTGGTATACCTGGACCGTGGCCCGTTCTTACAAATCTCCCTCCAAGCAATAATCCCCTCACCTATCTCGTCTCCCGTACGCCAGCCATAACTCTTCTTAAAGGTAAACTTCTAGTTAATTTGCAAATATTTCTGTTTTTATTGAGAATTATTAATTTTTGTTCATTTCTAATGTTGTGGGTTTTAATCTACTCTTTACATCTCATTACAGTTTTAAAATTACTTTAAATGTGTATTTATGGATGTGTAGCACGAATCGAGTCAATTACCTTTATTTCTTGAGGGAAAATTGTTTTGATTTAAAAGCATATTGGGATTTGAACTTACTCTGGGAACAGAGGTCCTTGTTTTAAAACATTAACAATTGGGACTAGGTGCGAATTTTCCTTGCATCATTATTGATTTTTCTTAAGTACTAAATTACAAAGAATAGTTGTTGATGATCACAATATTGACTATAGAAATGTATTATCAGTTGTTCTTCTGGATAGCGATCTCGGCCCATCATTTTTCATATTATATACAAATAATATGTGGGTAGCCGAGAAAACAAGTTCATTGTTTATGCAGATGGTGCTGTTCACTTTACATAAATCCCCTTTATCTCCTGATTGTACACCAGTGGTTTCCGAATCCCTTGATAGAAATCTAAGTAAATGAGTACATAGTGCAAAATATTGGGAATAAAGTTGAACTTTAAAAAACTGGAAATTTGTCGCCGTTCTTCAGGGTCTATTACAATAGTGTAAGAGAAAGCTTCATCGAAAAGGGGGGAGCTAGTGAGATTGGTCATGAGTTTCTGTGAACTTTTATAAAAAAAAATCCTTCATGTACTTAATGATAATTCTTTAAGTTTCCAAATAAAAAAACTTAATTATCATTTAACAATATTCTTAATTTCAGAGTTTTCCCAATGTATTTCTATTCTAAAATTTCACCGCCAAATTTTATATAATGAAGTGTAATTCCAACGAATTTATGACAAAGACTCAATTAAAAATCGGTTTGAAGTACATATCGGCACTACATATAAAATGAAAAACTGTAAATGCAGATTTCATTTTTTCCTGGAAATCTAACTGGGACCTTCGATTCTCTATAGAGATGTCTTTCATATTTAAACACCCCTAATATATTATATATTAATGCAAAACGTAAAGTAACATAGCCAAAAATTACACACACATACCATATATATATGTGTGTGTGTATCAACATATATATATATATATATATATATACAGTATATATATATAGATATATATATATATGTATATATATACAGTACATATATATATATATATATATGTCACTGTCTATACAAGCTTGCCGACCAGGGTTCGATTCCCGGCCGAAGCCAAGCTCTTGTCTTTGTGTGATTTCGCCTGGGGCTCTGATCCCGAGGTCATTAAGAGAATCCAGACATTAATGTATCAAAAATATATATGGCTTATTTGAATATATATATATATATATATATGTGTGTGTGTATACATATATATACATATATAATAAGTATATTATATATATATATATATAACATGAATGTGTACGTGTAAACAGGCCTGCCTCACAAATCACAACTTCCATCCCAAGTCCTATCGCATTAGAAATCTCGAGAGCCCGAGACCCACTCATCCCGTCGTGATAGTTTTCATCAAAAACTTCCATCTTTAAGCCTAATCCAAAGAAGGGGGCGATGCCACTATCACTGCCATCTCTCTCGACGTTGTTTCGAAAGTTCTTCATTTATATCCCCCAAACAGTACGATTACTTTCTCCAAACATCAAAACGATAAATGCTGACACAGGAGATACAAATATTTATGAGAGAGAGAGAGAGAGAGAGAGAGAGAGAGAGAGAGAGAGAGTACAAAAACCTCAAGCTATTCCAATACAAATATACATAGAAAAATAAAGATTAATATTTATATATATATATATATATATATGTATGTATATATATATATATATATATATGAGAGAGAGAGAGAGAGAGAGAGAGAGAGAGAGTACAAAAACCTCAAGCTATTCCAATACAAATATACATAGAAAAATAAAGATTAATATATATATATATATATATATGAGAGAGAGAGAGAGAGAGAGAGAGAGAGAGAGAGAGTACAAAAACCTCAAGCTATTCCAATACAAATATACATAGAAAAATAAAGAATAATATATATATATATATATATGAGAGAGAGAGAGAGAGAGAGAGAGAGAGAGAGAGAGTACATAAACCTCAAGCTATTCCAATACAAATATACATAGAAAAATAAAGAATAATATATATATATATATATATATATATTCTTTATTTTTGTTTCTTTATTCAACATTATGCCGTTTCCCCTACTCGGAGACAAACAGCACCAGCGCCACAGCCAAAATCCTCCAATGGTCTTTCTCTGAACTCTCGTATAACTCTATCACATAATGAGCAGCCTTAGAAATATACTTATCCTTACCTCAGACACATTTTCACTTGAGCTAATCAATCATCTGTCAACATACTCTTAACATACAACAACCCTTCCATCTACACTAACTAATTTCCACACAATCTCCTAATCGGGTAGTTGAATCAGTAGAACTTCAAAAGTTCAAAGTTGGAGCAAATGCTTTTTTGTTGACCAGGCGGACATGAGTTTTTTTATAGTTTATTTATGATATATTTGTTTTTGATATTGTTAATAGTTTATATGTGACATGTCTGTTTTGACGTTGTCACTTATTTTAGAATGATTTATTGTTAATTTGTTCTCTTCATTTATTTATTTCTTTATTTCCTTCACTGGGCTATTTTTCCTTGTTGGAGCCCCTGGGCTTATAGCATCTTGCTTTTCCAACTAGGGTTGTAGCTTGGATAGTAATAATAATAATAATAATAATAATAATAATAATAATAATAATAATAATAATAATTGTCTCTTTACTAAGTCTGTCATATTGTTTTATTGGTACCTGTAACCCCCTTTACAAATTTTCCTTTACTCTCAAACTTCTCACATAAAACTAATATAAGTGCCTTGAAATGTGAATACTGAATGAAAATGAAAGAAGAAAGATGGAAGCTGTTGAGATGAAGTGATATGATAATATATTATTATTACTAGCTAAGCTACACATCTACTAGGAAAAGAATGATGTCACAAGCCCAACTGCTCCAACGGGGAAAATAGCCCAGTGAGGAAAGGAAATAAATAAAATCAATCAGAGAAGTAATGAATAAAAAGTATAAAATATCTTATGATCAGTAATAATGATAATATAGATCTGTCATATATGAACTATGAAGTTCGATTAATGTCGAGTTGTTCAACATGAAATGTTCGCTACAAGTTTGAATTTCTAAAGTTCCACCGTTTCAACTGCCATATTAAAAAGATCATTCCGCAATCTGGTCACAGCCAAAATAAGAATAGTTGAAAGTGTAGGAAATTTAAAGATACGACGATGTGGCAAAAAATTTAGAGTTGGAAAAATTAGATCCTTTGGAAACAACATAGTACAATACGATAGTAAAAGGGGAGAGAGGGAAGACATGATTAGGAACTTATTGGACGATTAAGGGAAGGGGACCCTGAGGGTCTGGATCGATAGTGTTTAGACTCAAATGGTCTAAATATCCCAAGAAGAGTGAGTGAGTGTAGGGCAACATAAAGACCATTCAAGGTAGTGGGTTGACCAGGGCACCAGCCATCCGTTGACATACTACCGCTAGAGAGTTATGGGGTCTTTTGACTGGCCAGACAATACTACATTGCATCCTTCTCTCTGGTTACGGTTCACTTTTCCTTTGCTTACACATACCCAGAATAGTCTGGCCTATTCTTTACATATTCTCCTCTGTCCTCATACACGTGACAACACTGAGATTACCATACAATTCTTCTTCACCCAAGGGGTTACTGCACTGAAATTGTTTAGTGACCACTTCCCTCTAGGTAAGGGAAGAAGAGACTCTTTAGCAATGGTAAGCAACTCTTCTAGGAGAAGGACACTCCAAAATCAAACCATTGTTCTCTATTCTTGGGTAGTCCCATAGCCTTTGTACTATGGTCTTCCACTGTCTTGGGTTAGAGTTCTCTTGTTTGAGGGCGCACTCGGGCACATTATTCTATCTTATTTCTCTTTCACTTGTTTTGTTAAAGTTTTTATAGTTTATACAGGAGATATTTATTTTAATGTTGGTACTGTTCTTAAAATATTTTATTTTTCCTTGTTTCCTTTCTTCACTGGGCTATTTTTTTCGTTTGAGCCCCTGCGCTTATGGCATCCTGCTTTTCCAATAAGAGTTGTTGCTTAACAAATAATAATAATAATAATAATAATAATAATAATAATTTGTGGTGTATAATAAATGCGCTCTTTAAAAAAAACAAAGAATTTCAATTGGTAACAACGAAACCAAAAGGTCTGCCCTATTTATCTTTTCTCCTCCAAAACTTCGTTTTTTAAATAAATGGTTTTCTTCTCAAAGAAGCGAGCAGCCAACCCAACTAACTTAGACTTAATCAATTAAACCGACAAGGAATTAAGAGTTATTTACTGTTTTCCAACCTCAGGTTGTCATGAATTATAATGTACACCTTGACTTCAAATTTGTGTAAAAGAATTTGTCTAGAAGTATTGAAATTAGAATGAAAATGGAAAAAAATAAGAGTAGATTAACAATATTGTTTGGCTATCCATGATCTTCCTTGAACTTATAAAATGAATCAATAAGTAGGCTACTTTTTTTAAAGGAAAATAATGTCAAGAATAGAAGTTGTATTTTCTGACTGTATACGTAGAAATGGAATATCTTTCACTATATCAAATAAGAAAAAAGTTCCGAATGTAAAACATACTATATAAATACGCGTAGATTAAAGAATATTTCGCTGTGTTTTGACAATTCCTTCAGGGCATAAAACACGAGATATATGAAGTTAAGCTTACACCTCGTGATTTTTTTTTATCTACATAAATCTTTTGGGAAATTTTTCTCTGAAATGGAGTATCATCCCACCCTCACTACACCTACCAGACAAGGACACTTTCTTCGTGTTTGTTATCTTTCCTTTCAACATTTTTTTTTTAAACTTGAGCTAGCTAAGGGCATTATGATGCAAATCCACTAAAACAATTAACCAATTGATTTTTCACATTTCAATATATTCCTTTGAATATAAAGATAATGAAAAACTAAATGCGTTGTTCATCTCTGCAGTGCCATTGATAACGTGACAATATCACACTTAAGATTTGTACTTGAAAACTCCACTTGAATGCAGGAACACCTGGTATTACCTATAGATCAAAGATAAAGCATGCGGCAATGGAAGCCCTGCACAATGGACACCTTTTTTTTTTTTTAACTTACTCCTATGCTATTTTTCTATTCAATGGCTGTATTCCTACAAAACAAAACTATCTATTTGAATTTGGGTATGCATTATGCGATGTACGAAAAAGAGAAAAACACAACGTATATATATATATATATATATATATATATAGATATATATATATATATATATATACTATATATATATACATATATATATATATATATATATGTGTGTATATATATATATATATATATATATTATATATATATATATATATATATATGATTAAGGGGACAACCAATCTTATCATCAACAAGAATTGTCAATGGTGACAATAGCTTTTATTATGATCATTGAGTTGAACCAAAATTTCTTAAGATAAGAAGTCAACACCTTCTGCTGCCTCTCACCAATTTTAAGGTTAGAATTTCTCCATCAAAATATTTACTTTAGAAAGGTGAAATGTAAACAGAAAAATAACGTATAAATCATCTTTCAATTTAGGTACAGGTCCATTCTGTGAGCCACCTCTTGCTGCATTATAAACAAAATCTTTGAACTACTGCTATAAGCCAGGAATTTGACAACAGCTTTTGTTTTCAAATTAAAAGCAAATTTCTTACTGGAAAAATAAGTTTCTTTATCGTGATCTGACCCAATCCGATATTAAACAAACCCTACGAATTTGTTTAAACGAACACTATATGCCAATTCTGAAAAATAAGTTAAATAAGGTAGGGCCCCATGCAGATCCTCATACATATCACAAATTATTAGTAATTTGTATTTTTCCTAACATACTTACCGAGAAACACTTTCATAGGAGTTACCTGGAACCTCCTCTCAAACGACTAGAGTTTTGTGTAGTTTACCCTACTCCCATTTTCTATAATGATAGGCCTAGCGGGGGAATACGTGCCCTGAGGGCAATACCAAGCCAGACACATGTTTCCCAGGTCGTAGTCTTCAGTAAGTTTTCTGGTTGCGTCGCGTTATCACACGAAGCTCCTCTGCTCTCAGTGCGACCCTTTGTGTCTCGTGGCCACGTGGGTACCACATGGTCCGTTGTAAAAAAAAAAAAAAATATCACTCGACCCTTCATTAAATAATTGCTGGTCTTCATATCTTATCGAAACTATTTTGCAATGGTCCAAAGTCTTTTTGAGCTCAGTCGCTTCTGCAATATCAAAAAGATTACGAACCTGCGTAATTTTAAAACATTTTTCAAAAGACCTATAAATACAGTGTATAGTGGAGCAAACTATACTTGCCAGTTTTATATTATTTTCCTTCAAGAGAAAATTAAGTCTATAGCAAAATCTGAAAGTCGAGCTTTATATCGGTTAGATGTTCCATCCTAAAGTTCAAGTTTGATAGTGGCTACTTGTCATCTAAGCAAGATAAATATTAATGCGCTATTATGCAGTTTTTGAGATCAAACATATGTACTACACATAAGATCAGTGTCCATTAATCTTCTCCCCTCACATAAATCCTTGGGGTCCAGATAAGTAGCTGACGGATTCAATAGGTAGAGTGACATGCCCACAGATATTTACTGGTAAGCCAGTAAATATCTAATATGCCTGAAAAGGTTTTGAAATCAGGACTAATACAGTAATACCTACTAGGTTTAGATGTATTGCACCGGTCTGAGAGCAAAAATTTCCCTCCATCTGCGCATTTTTTGTGGACAAGCACTGGTTCTGTATGGACAAGTCTATCCTGCTATGCGCAGAATATGCGAGTCTCAAATTAATATGCTTTAAATGTTTGATATAAGTTGAGATATGTCTCTATCAATAATATACTGTAAGCAGTATAAAACTTTGTGAGTGTAGCTACTTTTTAAACTAGGCACAAGTTTAAAACAATCGGGCATGAATCCTTGGTAGCATTAATTTTCTTATTATCTTCTTATAGAGGAGAGGACAGACGGAAGCCATTAGGTATTTTGTAGATGGGAAAATAGACAAAAGCTTTTTAAGAAGGAAAATGAAAGAGGGCAGTGTTAAGGTAATTAGGTCTTGATGTTCAGAAAAATCGTATTTGTACTGGTAGGTTAACTATGGGTTACGTATTAGGCCCTGTCCACACTACCGGGCAGTCCCCGACGGGCAAACAGTGATACCAGACCACTATAGTTAGTAAGATTGAGGGTTAATTACGTCAGAAACGGGAAAACCACAGACAGGGATCTGGCATCATAAAGTGTTGCCAGATCCCTGCCTTTAGTATTCCCGCTTCTGATGTCATCAACCCTCATTTTCACTAACTTTTGTGACCTGGTATCACTGTTTGTCCGTCAGGGACTGCCTGGTAGTGTGGACAGGGCCTTACACACCATACATATTAAGGCAGCTGGCAAAACCAGCTGAAATATGAGCAATAGCAGCCTGTCATAAGGACATACTGGCAGGTGGTCTTATTGCCATCACAATGGGCATTACAGAGAGCAATAATTTCCTATTAACGTGCCAATTCGGGAGGCACTATGAACAGGATGGTCTCAATCCACCTATCCATTACCACAGACACAACCACTGCTTTGCATGAGACTAAGAGGGAGTGTTAGCATGACGTAACTTTTTCTTATTTCTACACCAGTTAAGTAGTTTTAAAGATTTATTTCTATTTTTCATATTGAATTGTCAATTTTTATTAATTTCTGATGTTAAGGGTTATAAATTGTTCAAAATCGCCATTACAAACCTTTAAAAATGAGTGTATATGTGTATTTACAGACATTTGAAATGCATCGAGTGAATTTCTTATATTTCTTCAACGAAACATTGTTTGGTTTACGAGCAATTTTGGGTTGCGAGCTCATCCCTGAATGAATTAAACTCGCATACTGAGGTACTAAAGTATGAATGAAAGGCACTGGTGATACCAGTGAGTTACACTTAGCATCGACAAAATTCTAATGTGATGTTGGACACCTTTTAGTAACCCTTTTCTTAAAAGAAATAATCTTTTGTGCGCTAAACATCTAGGGGTAGATGAGGAGGTTCGAAGACATATCTTATTACAGGCAATGAACAATTTTTTTTTTTCTGTCAGAAGTGCAACTTATCAGAATAGCTCTAATTATCAAAATAGAAAGAACGCTATCGAAAATCATTTAGACTATTTTACCGCAAATGATTATTCACGACTTCTATGGGCAATGAAAGTCATGAGTAAAAAAACTATTGAAAATAGCACAGATTTTATCAAATAAACTGACATCTGTAATGGGTTATTGACTCAATACTCAACAACTTGAGCTTCATTAATGGTTCTAAACACCAAAGAACAGATTTTTTTTTTGTCATAAATTAAAAACAGAAAGCTTGATGATATTCCTTGTATTGGTTTTTATTACATTATTAAGATTTTGTTTATCTCTCTTAATGGATAGAAAGGTTTCGATTTTTGTGCAATTTAGAGAGCTAGTTGAGTTTTCACTCTTCCTTAAAAGGGGTATGAATCCTCAACCTTTCCCCCTTTCTCTTTTCCTTTCATTCCTTTAAAAAACAAAAAGATGGTTTGGAAACCTATAAACTAACCAACAGATTTAAAGGTTTTATAAAATATGATCACATAAGAACATAAATGTTTCTGCATTAGGCGTAAAAAGGAGCTTTAAGAGCTTTCGTCGCCTGAAGTGTATTACACTGTCATCAAATATACCTGTTATTTAAAAACAATAAAATTAAAAGCAGAGGCAAAAGGAGAAAATTTGTAGTACACATTTATCAACACATTTCAATATTCAAAAAAGGAAAGAAAGAGGCTTTTATTATTATCAATAATAATAATAATAATAATAATAATAATAATAATAATAATAATAATAATAATAATAATAACAATAATAATAGACTGTTCTGGATTTGATTAGATATAAAGCAGTGGATACGACTACAGGGATTTGGTCTTGTTATGAAAAGAAGAGGGTCATGTTTGGAAAATTGTCATGAATATGAAAGTGGACGGAAGGAAGAGAAGAGGATAGTTAAAGTTCAGCTGATAATAGCAAATGATATGCGAGAGAAAGAACAAGGCGAACGCAAGATGGAAGGAACTGAACACAAAGAGAATCTTTTACAAGGGAAGGTTTTTCTCAACGGGAGTTTATAACCCTTTTACCCGCACCATAAGGTTAAATTTCGAGCACATTTTACTATATATTTATTTTTTAAATTGCTCTAACAGGCTTAATTTTTGTCCTAGAGAGGTCAGGTTGGTCTCATTCTTTTGGAAAATGCCTAAGTTTCTCATAAAATTATAAAAAATATGTAAAAACATGTAATTAACAGTGTTTTGCAAGAACGTACCTGTACCGGTACGTCCTTTGTTCTGACATAGTTTCAAAGGAAGCCATTTTGTTAGAAAATTTGCAGTGCTACCCATGTCCAGTTAAGGTTTCAACATGACACATTTCAAAGGATGTTTTCAA
>NC_090725.1:9075899-9078399 GCF_036898095.1 Palaemon carinicauda | reverse complement strand
AGAGGCAAGAGGCGGCTTTCCCTCGTTCTGAAACCGGAAGGATGGCTATGAATGGCAGTCTTAAGTGGACACGGGAAAGTAATTCCGGAAGAATTGAATTGTCAGCATAAATGAAATTCATTCATGATTCATTTGGGATAAGAGAAATTCCAGGTTCTAGATTTCATAAGAAATAGTTCTTTTGAGTATTTTTTTTTTTTTTTTTTTTTTTTTTTAAAGATGATGTAAACAAATCCCATCACAATATTGTACAAAGATTAAGGCTTTCTCAGTACTTTTTAGGCTTGAAAAAACAAATCCAATCACACTACTGTACAAAGATTAAGGCTTTCTCAGTACTTTTTAGGCTTGAAAAAGCTTTCAGTATTTCAGTTCTAAATTCATCACCAAAAAAGGTCACACAGGCTACTGTATACTTCCGCCAGATCCCCTAACTCGATATTAATATACTTATAGGCAGTGGACAGTACTTCCGACTATTATTCATAAGATTACTTACAACACCAATTCAAGACCTCCGAAGTCATTTCCTTCAGAAACTGAAAATCCACAATGAAACATTAAGGCCACCTACTGTATGTATGTTTATTTAAAAAAAAATAACCCGAGAAAGGTGAAAATATTCAAATGACCTTTGGAGGAAACAGTCACCGGCTGACTCACATCAGAGGATAAAAGTTTGGTGGATATCGATGAATATTTTACGGGGATTTAATGCGAAAATCGACAAATCTTCATCGAAGCTCCCAACTGAAAATTAATATAAGGGGATACTGAACCCTTTGCCTGTCGTCAGCATAAAGGGGTCCATACACGTTCAAAAAAGCGTCAAAATTTTACATCAAAATTTTACTTCAAAATTTTGATGCAAAATTTGCGTGTGTCTAGGACGTTTTAATGTCAAAAAAAAGATTTGAAGCTAAATTTTTACATCAAAACGTCCTACACACACTCAAATTTTGCATCAAAATTTTGATACAAAATTTTGACGCTTTTTTTGAACGTGTATTTTAGGCTTTAGACTGCCTTCTTTTCTACACGAATACCACCAAAAGCTAGAGGAGCAAGCCTCCGCTCTTGATCAAGATATCTAAAGTCATTTGCAAATATAATTATAATTCTAATGCAAAATTCCTTACCTTCTGATTAACACCAACATAAAATAATCAGAAAAACGGACACAAGTAGTTTTGTATTGTTTACTTAAGAAACAATTAAACAAAAACAAGATCAGCCTCATGATGAAAGTAACTGTCCATCAATTGGTAGCACACGAATACATCGGTGAGCCATGAAAAGAGAGAGAGAGAGAGAGAGAGAGAGAGAGAGAGAGAGAGAGAGAGAGAGAGAGAGAGAGAGAGAGAGAGAGATCACTGTATTGGATTTAGATTTCGGGGCCTATGGCCTGTTGGCCACTCGTAACACAGGTACAACCGAGGGAAAACCGGCAGTTGCACACTAAACTAAAAATTAAGAGGTTGGACGAAAGAAAGGTAAGGTAGAAGGGTAACTGCAAGTGCAGCGTATGGTCGACGGGACCTTGCAAATGTTTTCAAGTAATGACTACAATGTACCATATTTGGTGCTCTAACGCTACTATTGTATTACCTGTGACGAGCCGAGAGAGGGTTGTGAACTCAAAGGCAGGATGCAATCAACTGAGTTGTATTATTAAAGAACACTCTCCTTTATATACAAAACCTCAAGGCAACAGGAAAATACATGTTCGAGAAATGACAATATTACATAGGCGACACATAGACATGTTTGTTCTGGTTCTTTTTAGTGCGAGGGAAGAGCGAAGATACAAGCATAATATATACAAAATAATTATGTACAATTGTGTGACACACGGTTGGTACATACCCCATGCAGAGGAAATAGAGAAGTTGTTTAGTTATTAAAGCCACAGTATTTCTCTGTTATTTCTCTTTCGGAGTCATTTTCTGCCTGACCTTCTCACCTTTGCATTGAGTATTTTTGAGGGGAGTTCTTTAATAGTGAAGTAATTTATTTAAGTAATTCTGTTGACACACGTGAAGATATAAACCGAACCTCACCAGATATTCTTTAACTATCTAATTCAAGAAAGACTTGATCAAAGACTAGACACATATCCGACTTTCAGGAAACAGAAAACATTTCACGATAAAAAAAATATTTCTTGAGATGACTGTATTACCTAACGTACAGCCTTATACTGTAGGCATTCTTATAAATCCCCCAATACTTCAACCTTCTTACAGCGCTACCATTTTTCACGATCCAAACCAAATGGTTTTTTTACGAGGACGGTCCGTCGCTTTAGTCAAGCCTCCTCTTCATTCTTCTTTTGTTTTTCTATCAGCCCTCCGCTTGGGGAGGCCCTTTAATAAACTGCTCTCCAGACGCTAGGCTTCATATAGATAAAAGTTTACTTAAATAAAACCGCCCATAAAGTTAAAAGAAACATTAAACTTTCTCTACTATTGGTTATAGTCACGTCCTGTACAAACAAACA
>NC_090725.1:9033399-9070899 GCF_036898095.1 Palaemon carinicauda | reverse complement strand
TGCCAATGGAAAGGGGGAGCCCCGCC
Organism: Palaemon carinicauda; assembly: GCF_036898095.1. Classification (NCBI taxonomy): domain Eukaryota; kingdom Metazoa; phylum Arthropoda; class Malacostraca; order Decapoda; family Palaemonidae; genus Palaemon; species Palaemon carinicauda. The sequence continues at coordinate 9,070,873 of NC_090725.1, read as the reverse complement.
ATGCCAGCAGGAAGGGAGGAGGCCTGCCGTTCCAGCGGGAACCGGGAGCCCCACCCTGCCAACGGGAGCGGGAGAGGCCCGCTGTGCCAGCGGGAATGGGGGATCCCCACCGTGCCAGCAGGAACGGGGTAGACCCACTATGCCAGCGGGAATGGGGGAGCCCCGCCAAGCCAACACACAGTGTTCCTGTACTTATCTTTTGGAAATCCTTAGCAGGCTCTAGAATCCAAAATAGTCTTCAAAACTCTCCAACTCCTGGTTCGACTCCAAGTTGTTTTTTCTTATCAATAGGAGAGTTGAATGCTTTCCTGGCAGAGCTCCAAAAGATTCTTGTGAGGAGAAATATTGAATACCAGTGCATTCCCAAATCGGCTTTAAATTGTCATTCGTCTTTGAACAGAAATATTAGAAAAGGTAAAAAGATCCTTTTAATTGTTTTATTGATCAACCCAAAGTTGCAAGCTTTTATCACCGACTTGCCTCTGAGGCCATTAAAACAGAAACAAGATTTGGGTGATGCAGAAAATGCTTTGGTAAAAATTAAGATAATTGGCGAGTCTGCAACTTAGAAAGAAAACCAAAATACCTCGTCAAAAAGTAATCAACGACAAGTGGAATCCGGAAAGCAGTCATGAAAAGCGAAACAAGAATCTTGAAGATTAAAAAGTGATTTATTGTAAAAAGGATTCTTACAGAAAATACAGGAAGAAAAGGAAGACAGAAAGGAGAACGGGAGAGAAGAAAGAAAGAATCCGAAAAGGCGAATTAATTATAATTTGTTGATCAGTTTGAGATAGGGCAGCTTTGAAATGAGAAAGTAAAGTCCATAATGTTGAAGATCCAAAAATAAAGAATATGCAGAATAAGGCGGAAACTGCACAGAAGTAGAGAATATTGAAGGATCCGAGAAAGATCTAAAAATTCTTCAATCTGAAGTAATTTTCTTTCTCTCTAAAAGGAAGGACTTCTAAGGAGACACAGTCCCCAATAGGAAGTCTTCCTGTTACCACGCTCCTATAAGAAAAATGATTATCTAGGACCGACGAAGGAACGGGTTTGGGACCGGAGATGTCTGTGTTACGGAGTCCCAGATTTCATCTTCATCATCATCTGTCCGTCTTCAGTGTTTGTGTCATTCAACACAAGTAATAGCTTTTAAAAGATGTAACCAACGTTCCGATCCCCTTACGGGCTGCCAATGCAAGAGCCCATGGACCATCTTTTATATAGGCGGGTCAATCTAAAACCTAATCATCAGGAGAGGATATTTTAATTGCAAAGGAATCTCTGGTTAAATTGGGTTCTGTCGTCATGAAACGCCTTCAAGACGTTTCAAAGGAAAGTCAACCAAGAAGCGCTCTGGCAGGAGGAGAGGAACTGGTCAAACGAATACTCTGAGGAACGAGTTTGTTGCATAAATCAGGACCTCTAAAAGATTGATACCTAATCAGGATGTCGAAACGAAAGTTAGCTTAAGGAAAGAGGAGGAAAAGAACGAAGGATCCAGCCCATTAAACAATTAATGAAAAGACACAAGATTGAAGGCGTAAATGAAAACGAGACACAAAGAGGGGAGGAGACGGGTGGGAGAAAATGAATTGACAAAGATTCTCTTGGAATATAAAGGGTCCAATTAAAGGCAGGCTCGTGATTAAGCAATGTTTAAATCCCAGTTAATAACTGAACACGGTACCTACACACACGCACACACGTATACACACAAACACACACACACACACACACACATATATATATATATATATATATATATACATACTGTATATATGTACCTCAGGATCAAAGACACAAGGGGGAATCAACTCAAAGATAATAGCTTCTGGTCGGCCGGGGAACCAAACCCTGATCCAAGAAATTGGCATGACAGTTGATATCACATACATACTGTATATACTGTATGTATATTATACCTGTTGTAGAATTGGGAATGTGTTCGAGTAGCTCCAGCCTACTGATTACCACCCAATTTCCGTCACTGCCATATTATCTAAAGTTTTCTTTTTAATGTGGTTTGGCCTAGAAAGCAAGGTAGTAGGTTGGCCAGGGTACCAGCCAATCGTTAAGATACTACCAATAGAGAGTTATTGGGTCCTCTGACTGAACAGACAGTAATACATTGGATCCCTCTCCATGGTTACGGCTTATTTTGTCTTTGCTTACGCATACACTGAATAGACTGGCCTATTCTTACTAAATTCTCTTCTGTCCTCATACACCTGACAACATTGAGATTACCAAAGAATTCTTCTTCACCCAAGGGGTCAACTACTGCAATGCAATTGTTTAGTGGCTACTTTCCTCTTGGCAAGGGTAGAAGAGACTCTCTAGCTATGGTAAGCAGCTCTTCTAGAAGGACACTCCAAAATCAAACCATTGTTCTCTGTTCTTGGGTAGTGCCATAGCCTCTGACCATCGCCTTCCACTGTCTTGAGTTAGAGTTCTCTTGCTTGGGGGTACACTCGGCCATGCTGTTATTTCCCTTCCCCTTGTTTTTTTTTGTTTACGTTTTTTATAGTTTATAGGTAAAGGGTCTAATTCAATCTTGTTACTGTTCGTGAAATATTTTATTTTATCTTTTATTCTTTCTTTATAGTTTATTTCCCTCCCCCCCCTTTTTTTTTTAAGTCTTTATAGTTTATATGTGAAGGGTCTAATTCAATCTTGTTACTGTTCGTGAAATATTTCATTTTTATATTTTATTCTTTCGTTATAGTTTACTTATCTCCTTGTTTCCTTTCCTCACTGGGAAATCTTTCCCTGTTGGAGCCCTTGGGCTTATAGCATCTTGCTTTTCCAACTAGGGTTATAGCCTGGCTTGTAATAATAATAATAATAATAATAATAATAATAATAATAATAATAATAATAATAATAATAATAATAATATGCATATGGTGCTATTCTCCTGAATTTAGATCTCAATATACTACACACATATCAACAACTAATATATCTGTTTCTAATCTACTGTAGAACAACACTACGGGCCGACCAAGGGAAAGGCCCGTGCCAACAACAAGAGTTGGCTATAATACTCCAACAACAACAACAACAACAATCTACTGTAGAACAAAGGCCTCTGACAGGTCATTTCATGTCTAGGTTTTGGCCAGTTTTCGCCAACACGCTGGCCAATGCGGATTGGTGAGGGTGGGAAACTTTTGTCTGATCTCTCATAGCAGACCACAACATAGTATGTGTGATCCTGACTAATACAACTTTCCTGATAATGGCGATACACAAACTCTTTCACAACATTAAGGTATCCCCATAAGGGGAATACATACATACATACATACATATACATATATATATATATATATATATATGTAGTGCATATGTATGTATCATATATACCTATATACGAAAACACACGCATATATACTGTATATATATATATATATATATATTATATTGTATATAATGTTACATTATATTATATTATATTATATATATATATATATATATACATTATATATAAATATATATATATGACTACTTCTTCAAAAATATAACCTGATATAATTCCCAGATTAAGATTTACTTTCCTTAATTGATATCCAAACAACTTCCCTTCTCCCTCAGTGAATCAATCTCTGCCAAAGGTTTATAATTGGTCCCTACCTGATTAAGTAATGAAACTCTAACAGGATCAAGAAAAATGAACAACTGGTGATGTTTTGATGACAATGATGGAACATCAGCCTTCTGTTGCATATTCATATGGCTCTGGAAGGGGCATACAAAAAAAAAAAAAAAAAAAAATAAGAAAAGCTGAGTTTTCTTAACTGATAAAGATTGGTGAAAGACCTGAAAGTAATTTCAGATTAATTAATGAATTATATATATATATATATATATATGTATATATATATATATATATATATACATATATATATATATATATATATATAATGAATACATAACGTCTCATCGGCGTCCCCTAGGACAGATTGTCCTGCATATAGTTTTCAAGATAACAGAAATACATTTACTTATATTCATATATTTCTGGGTGTCGACATGTGTTGAATATTCGGAAAATATTCAACAAAATTGATAAGTGAAAACTTTAGATTCTCTGAAATATAAATACGAAAATTTAAGATCTTCTTTTTAATGCATAAATGATTTTTCAAAAGGCTTCACAGAATTTCATGAAGCTACCGATACCATCCTTTGCAGATGGACTGATGTCAGTTCCTCAGGAACGCCATCTCTTGTTCAAAGCAGACCAAATTGTGGAGCTTACACGCTCCCGTAGAAATTTGGTATGGGATCTGTATTGATCTCGGATTTACTGCTTTTTGTAGCGGGGCCTTTCCTTATGACAAATCTTAGTTCAATTGCCGATGCTAACCATTCTTGATCACAATCACAGACTGACGGCAAAGGTCAACGAAAAGGGAATATAAACGAAAAAAAAAAAAAATGAACAAAGGGCAAGTGGCTTAGGGTCTAAAGACTAACACGACGCATCCCCTTGAATCTGAATGACTTGAGAAATATTTAAGTATCCATACGTATTACGAAATGTTGCAAAAAACAAATCAGACAATGGCTAGGTTAAGTAGAAATCAATTCGCCTGAAATTACATATAAAAATCCGGCTATCGTGGGGATGCCCCAGTTAGGTGGTAACCGAGAGACGGCGTAATTGCAACTAACTTTATTTCAACAGAAAGCGAGCTTTTATGACAACTATGTGATACCAGCACATATAGGCACAAACAAGTTATCAGTTCGAGTAGAGAGTGATAACGATAATAAACGAAAAACAGAAATACCTTTACAGAGCATGAGCTTGTGATACGCGTGTGGTACACTATATATATCAGTTTAGTGATATCTGTGTTACTGTATGGACATGAGTAGGGGTATGAAAATAAAACAATATCCAACAGATTTTGTAGATTTGAGAACAAAGCCTTCAGAAGAATATTGGGAGCTAAATGGCAGGACAGAATTAGAAATGAAACTATAAGAGAGATTACTCGAGTGCCATATGTGGATGAGACCATGATGGGGAGTAGATGGAGATGGGTTAAGCATGCTCTTCGCACTCCCCAAGAGAGATTAGTTCACCAAACGTTCATCTGTTCATCTGAGCTCCACAAGGCACTAGAAGAGTTGGGAGACCCAGTCCTACATGGCTGAGGACTATGAAGCGCGAAGTAGGAGATGATGAAAGAAGTGTTGATCTAAAACATCACGATAGAGACAACTGGCGAAATCTAAATAAGACTCTTTGAGTCAATAGGTGTAGGAGGAGATGATGATGATGACGATGAAAAGCATCCTCACTACCTACTCATGACTTTTGTGAGTTTTATTTTCTTGGAATCACGCTTAATTGGTTAAGCAATGTACATTTTTTTTTTATCATCCGTCATAACGGAAGCAGTTTCCCTATCTCTGCAGTACCGGCTTTCAATTTTGTTATTCGTTTAACTGTAATACTTACCGTTTACATTTCATAAACATGGATATTGATGATAAAGTTGGATCAACTTGCAAGTCACTGGTTATGTCTATTTTCCCTGTTGGGGCCCCTGGGCTTATAGCAACCGGCTTTTCCAACTAGGGTTGTAGCTTAATAATAATAATAATAATAATAATAATAATAATAATAATAAAATAGGGATAGACATTGCAAATGTTTCAAGACATTGCAAGTGTTGTAAGTGAACAGTGTTACAATGACTAAGGTACTGGGAAAACCATTATGGGTAAACTAGGTTAACATGTGTCTAGCACGGTCGGAACTAGAGCCATCAGCCACTGACTTGTGATTTGAATCATCGGGTGTTTGGGCAATTTGACTGCTTAAAAGCCGATTCACACGACCAGTTTTCTTTCTTACAGGCTGGCCATCGGTTAAGGGGCATCTAGCTTTCTTACGTGTATTCAAATGCAACTGTCCACACGACCCGTCAGGCTGACGGTTATCAACCAACATCTTATAGTGTCAAAATGATCGTAATTTACTCGATCCTCACTTGACAGAGTCTAAGTAAACAATGAAAACCGCGCGCGGGTAAACAGATACGGAACGCCTCGTGTGAATGTACAACATTTCGACGGCGGATAGCCACTGGCAAGCCTGTCGGAAAGAAAACGGGTCGTGTGAATCGGCCTTCATTCGTCAAATGTGCCCGTTATCGGGCATGCCCGACGATCAGGCCCGCTAATCTGGACAGGCCTGTAGAGCCCACGTTTCCAATCTATACATTAACACTGGTCTTATTACTGTGCAATAGATCTTGACATTTAGCTTGATTATCACTTTCTCATCACATACCACTCCTGCTACCTCCCTCCACTTCCCCCATGCTGTTTTTATACTATTCTCAACTTCATCCTGACATCCTCCTAACTTATAGGGGATCCCAAGTATCTAAATTGCATCATCTGTTTCATAACCTCCATATATTTAATTGTATGGCTATCCTGTCTTTCTTACTGCTCACCATAACCTCAGTCTTATCCACACACACATGTATATATATATATATATATATAATATATATACATATATATATATATATATATATTATATATATATATATATATATTATATATATATATATATATATATAAGCAATGCAACTGGGAAAGGGAATAGCGTTCACTGCAATGATGTTTTCCGGTGATTTTTTTTTTCAAAGCCGAACAATAAAAAAGATAGGATTAAGAGAAGGCCAGATATGAGCTTTAATGACAAATTGTATTCAGGGAAGAGAGAGAGAGAGAGAGAGAGAGAGAGAGAGAGAGAGAGAGATGATTTAGTCATCAGCTTATACCAACCAAATCCTCTGCTACTTGTAACGTTATGGGGTTTTACTGTGATCCGGCAGAGCTCTTTCGCATTGCAATATTGTCGCAGATACCGTTCCTCCGACATCCTAATACTCGAAGCCCTAGCAATCACGGAACTCGTATAGCTCTATTTTATGTGCAAGGAAGAGAAAAAGACTCCAATCTCGATAAAAATGAAAGTTCCCAATAAAGTGCGCAAATCGCGAGAAGACCGTAATAGCGCCATCCAATAATAATACCCGTCACATATTCTGCCGTTTGCGGCAGCGGCCATGTTATGGGGCCATCACTATTTCTCAAGAAAGATATGAAAACACTACCATTCTCTCTCTCTCTCTCTCTCTCTCTCTCTCTCTGTCAACTTGAGAGAGAGAGAGAGAGAGAGAGAGAGAGAGAGAGAGGGGTCAAAGAATGTTATGGGGACATCACTATTTCTCAAGAAAGATATGAAAAACACTACCATTCTCTCTCTCTCTCTCTCTCTCTCTCTCTCTCTCTGTCAACTTGAGAGAGAGAGAGAGAGAGAGAGAGAGAGAGGGGTGTCAAAGAATGTTATGGGGCCATCACTAATTCTCAAGAAAGATATGAAAAACACTACCACTCTCTCTCTCTCTCTCTCCCTCTCTCTCAGAGAGAGAGAGAGAGAGAGAGAGAGAGAGAGAGAGAGGGGGGGTCAAAGAATGTTATGGGGCCATCACTATTTCTCAAGAAAGATATGAAAACACTACCATTTTCTCTCTCTCTCTCTCTGTGTCAACTTGAGAGAGAGAGAGAGAGAGAGAGAGAGAGAGAGAGAGAGAGGTCAAAGAATGTTATGGGGCCATCACTATTTCTCAAGAAAGATATGAAAAACAGTACCATTTTCTCTCTCTTTCTGTGTCAACTTGAGAGAGAGAGAGAGAGAGAGAGAGAGAGAGGGGGGGGCAAAGAATGTTATGGAGCCATCACTATTTCTCAAGAAAGATATGAAAACACTACCATTTTCTCTCTCTCTCTCTCTCTGTCAACGAGAGAGAGAGAGAGAGAGAGAGAGAGAGAGAGAGGGGTCAAAGAAGGTTTGTTTGAAATTTCTGCTCTCTCATTATTCCTGGTGATAAGATTTCTTCTTCAAATATTTTTCCTAATTAATGGAAATCCCTCTTGAGAATAACAAGGTCAGGTCATTTCTTTCCCCTTACGAACAGTGTTTGAGATCTTATCCCAACTTCTATTTCGCCTGACTTTAAATCGTCGTGTTTATTATTTTTTGAGGGATTTAGCGTCGGAGTTTTTTCTTTCTTTCTTTTGCTGTTCGAAAAAGGTCCCTTTAAGTCGTCTATTCAGTCGTCATAGGTATCAAAAATTCACATTTGAGTATGAAAGGCTAACATAATGTGTTAAGGCTTATCGTAACTTTATAGACAGATACTCTACATATAAAGACGAGTTTCTATGTGTAAAGCGAGTGGTGATATAGATAATTTCACTAAAATTACACTTAAAAATTGTTATTAGGAAAAAAAAAACCGGTAAAAGTCTGGCAACATTTATTTCAGGATTTTTACCGTTTTGAAAACGTAAAGGAGTGATATTATGGTCACCAACCCGTAAAAAAAGATAACAAAGTAAGGTAAAATTACGGTCGCCTGTCTTTTACTGAAATACTGTTAAGAACAGTATATTTTTACGGAGAATTTCCAATGATAATTACGGTTTTAATCTGTGTAGGTAAACTAACAGATTTGCTTGTAGAACAGTTCTCTCCCCCCCCCCCTCTACAGCTATCTCTTTGATATCCACCCCGCGTAAATTCAGTCATTATTTGTATGAGTTATTGAAAGCAATTTCGTCACAGTTTACTTATAAATTGTCAAATCGAATTCTAAAAAATGCCATCTTTATTGAAATTGATTAAGAAATGTGTAAGATCAAACACACATGTATAAATAATTGGTAAATAATCGCATCAATTAATTCGAGTTACTTGTGATACAATTAGGGAGGAAATTAAAATCCTTAAGTGAGAAGCCGTAGGTAGTAGGTTGACCAGGGCGCTAGCCACCCGTTGAGATACAGGGTCCAAGTCTGGCCAGACAGTACTACATTGGATCCTTCTCTCTGGTTACGGTTTACTTTTCCTTTGCCTACACACACACACACCGAATAGTCTGGCCTATTCTTTACATATTCTTCTGTGTTCTCATACACCTGACAACACTGAGATTACCAAACAATTGTTCTTCACCCAAGGGGTTTCTGCACTGTAACTGTTCAGTGGCCACTTTCCTCTAGGTAAAGGTAGAATAGATTCTAACTTTGGTAAGCAACTCTTCTAGGTGAAGGATACGCTAAAACCAAACCACTGTTTTCTAGTCTTGGGTAGTGCCAAAGCCTCTGTACCATGGTCCTCAAGTGTCTTGAATTAGAGTGCTCTTGCTTGAGGATACACTCGGGCACACTGTCCTCTTATTTCTCTTCATCTTGTTTTGTTAAAGTTTTTATAGTTTATATAGGATATGTTTACTTTAATGTTGTTACTGTTCTTAAAATATTTTATTTTTCCTTGTTTCCTTTCCTCACTGGGCTATCTTCCCCGTTGGAGCTCCTGGGCTTATTAGCATCCTGCTTTTCCAACTAGGGTTATAGTATAGCAATTAATAATAATAATAATAATAATAATAATAATAATAATAATAATAGCGAAGCTCGATCATTGTGTTTGTTGGTGTAAAGAAAAGTTACTAACAAGTTCAAGTTAGGTAAAGTTGGAGGCAAATTTTTCGGGTTATACTGGATGTAACGAGTCCGTGATTCTGTAATACGAACGCTTACATGGATTCATCGCTTTGTATCCATTATAATAGAGATAATAAAAATTTCCTCCCTTGTGTGAAATTCTTAAAACCATGTCACATCGTCTATCTAAATGAGGTTCATTATAAAATACATTGGCGAACAAGACTTAGATTTGCATAATCAACATTGCCTATAGTAGAGACATAGCACTGATAACTCTGATCTATATTTGAATATGATTTTATTATCGTGTCTTTTTCTGTGAGCTGACCAAGTCGAGTCAGAAGTGATGATCCAAATGATCGCGATTACGTTTCAATCTGGATCAAGGTACTGAACAGCGTTGTGTGTTCTAACCAAATTTCATAAATTGTCCCCATTCCAGAACAATTTGTTCATCTGCGTCCAGGCATAAAATAAAATACTCTTTGTTTTGAAACTGTTTGAAATTTTCTAGTCTGACTAAGTGAGACATGGAAGCCGTCAGCGAATATAGACACAATTACTTTTATAGGCTTCCGTCCATGTCAATAAGGAAGATGATAAAAATGTTAGATTTGGAAGGAAATTGTATATGTCAGCTCCTATAGACTGACCCAGCTTTCCTCTTTTCATGATTAAAGAATTTAGTATGGAAAGATCAACCCTATCGAAACTTACTGACTTCAATATAGATAATGTCCAATTCTCTTTCGAAAAATAGCGTTCCTATCATCTACTTCGTTCGATTGATCACGTACCGTACATATTCCATGAATGAAACGAATGAGAGAGAGAGAGAGAGAGAGAGAGAGAGAGAGAGAGAGATATTAATTTTCTTATTCCTCAGGTCTTCATATCCAATGACCATGAAAACAAGCAAACCAAATGCAAGCTTAGATCATTTTTGTTTTGTTTCTGCATTATTACAAACAACACAAGCCCATTAATAAAAACTGTATTAACATATTTTGCTTTGAAAAAAGATTAAGGCTATCTCACCATATTACTAAATCAATTTTACTTGAAAGTGCAGGATTAATAACAGAAATAATGAAAATTAAAACAAAAATAAAATCAAACAAAGAAAACTAAGCCAGATCATAAACCGCATGCCGCACTTGTCATTACACCTGTGAGGGTGTAGGTTACTCTCGCAACTATTAATGAAATTAGGCTAATCCGGAAACCTTTTCCAGACTTGCCATTTGCGACCTTGTCTGCTTCCAAGAACTGACACGAGGCGAGATTTCTTTGTTCTTTGCTGGGTGTAGAAGTTGTAGGTATTCTCTTTTACAAATCACGTCTCAAATATCCCTCTCGCCTTCTTCAAGGGTCACAAGTTTCTTTCGAGATTGTAACATCACACACAGAAAAAGGAGCTGACAGCGATAGAATGTATGAATGAACTGCCTATAGTCCATTTCTTTTAGCGATGCAGATTTGCACCGACTCGCAGCGGTGCCCTTTTAGCTCGGAAAAGTTTCCTGATCGCTGATTGGTTAGAATTATCTTGTCCAACCAATCAGCGATCAGGAAACTTTTCCGAGCTAAAAGGGCACCACTGCGAGTCGGTGCAAATCTGCATCGCTAAAAGAAATTGACTATAGATGATGACGTATCTGCATTAATTATCAACATCACATAACTGAATGTTATTAAACAATAAGTAGTCAAAAATAGTCAATACAATTAACTGTACAAATTGAGTGGTTTGACTAATGTCACAGTTTAAAACCGCATTCTTTGGCCGCTGCAACCTCATCATCTTTGTGAGCTAAAGAGGTGGGGTTTGGGGAAACCTATAGGTCTATTTGCTGAGTACATCAGCAACCATTGCCTGGCCCTCCTTGGTCCTAGCTTGGATGGAGAGGGGGCTTGGACGCTGATCATATGTATATATGGTCAGTTTCTAGGGCATAGTCCTGCTTGATAGAGCAATGTCACTGTCCCTTGCCTGTGCCATTCATGAGAGGCCTTTAAACCTTTAAGCAAGTACCAAACAACCACAAATGACGAAAAAGTACATATCTGAAAAATAGAAAAAATAAAAATACACATTTAGTGTACTGAAAAACTAACAATGAGCAATACACCTTTAATAATTAATATTTAGCTCTTTTTTTACCTTTGTGTTTGAAGTACTAAACAAGACGCTCTTCTCCCCATCTTTTATAGCCTCGTATCACCCTAAAGCCTGGCCTTATAAAGTTACACTTTTCAGCGAACTTCACACAAAGTAAAAATTATATGGCATCTAGGAGTAGTAGGTAAACCTACGTGGGGTCGGTCGAACATGAAAAAAAATCTCTCTCTCTCTCTCTCTCTCTCTCTCTCTCTCTCTCATAGGCAGTTTCCAATTTACGGAGTTCTATGAAATTTTTTTTTATCCTTTCCAAAGAACGTCACTCTTGATTTAAAGAGCTAATGCAAATGAGAAAGAGAGAGAGAGAGAGAGAGAGAGAGAGAGAGAGAGAGAGAGAATAGAGTGTAGTTAGGATTATAATTATCCCAAAAACTTCAATAACAATAAATATACCTTTTTTTTTACCAGTACAAGTAAAGCTGTATGAGGATTTATCATGTGATAAGAATATCTTTCACAAAGAACTACAAATAAGATACTACGCACACACACACACACACACACATATATATATATATGTGTGTGTGTATATATATATATATATATATACACACACACACATATATATATATATATATACACTATATATATATATATACACACACACATATATATATATAACAGATGAGGTCATTGTGACCTACAACTTGACCAGGGCTGGAACCTTACTGCAATGTGTTAAAAGCAAGCCTGAAAAGTGAGGACACAACCTGCAAGCTCTGTTCCGTAATTTTTATGAAATATTATAAGCAACATGCACAAAGAACTAACTAAACGATGGTCCTAGGTCAGATTCAAGAAATTCATTAGACGACAAGACTTTGTTCAACAAATTAAGATGAGGATCTGCAGTTGAAGAACAGACAGGAGAAAAATATTCTGGAGAACAATATTCAAAATACGGTGGAATGAAAAGATTTAAAACTTTCCTCATAACAAATCTTTGTCTATATTGGAATTCGACACTCTGCTCATGAGTCTTCTGTGTGAGTGTATGAAGCCATTGATATTTTAATAGTTAATTACACCTAGGGCTAGTCCAATACCGTACAGTTAATATGAAAAATTGATAGTGAAAGTTATGATTCAGTCGTTGTGTTTGTGTTACCTGATAAATGTAAGCCGTAATTGTAATGCAAATGTATATATTTTTAAACTTTTTTTGAAAACTGAATTATGTTTGAGTAAAAATTTCATCTAATGATTGAAAATTTAGATTTAGAAAACTGTACCTTTCATGTATTGGAATAACGAAGATTTTTTTATTATTATATCATGGCCGTAATTCCCTGAGTATTTTCCCTATTCCTGGGATACGATACAATACTTTTAATAATGCATTATCCAGCTTCATGTGTAAAGTTTTACGTACACGCACATATATATATATATATATATATATATATATATATATATATATATATATATATATATATATATATATATATATATATATATATATATATATATATATGGCAGAGGGCAACGTCTGAGTAAATCTGACTGGAAAAGATGATCAGAATTATAAAGATATTAAAACTAAAACAGCAATTTGCCAATTGATTGTCGGTACCAGAGACTAATATCAAGATCAGAGAAAATAAATATAACAAATCTCAAGAATTGTTTTACAATTCATGACGAAGACCAGACGGAAGAACAATATTCACCACATGGCACGTTAACACAATTGAAAAATTATCCTTTGGATAAACAGGTCTCCAAAATTTATAGATTTTATTTTGAAAGTGAAACAAATACAGATCAAACACGACTAAAATAGTGAATATTTAATGCAAATGGCCCTTAGAACTGAAATGAGTTGCACGTAGTTGAAGAAAAGCTGTCAGTGAAAAAACATGGGTTTGGAGGCCTAAACGTAGATTTTTAACGTTAATCTTCTTCCCCAATATCTCTATTCCGAGATTTGTCCTTCTTAAGTCTAAATCAGGGGATGGGATCAAAGCAGAGAGTACCATCATCTCCATCGAACATTCTGGTTTCAAAAACCAAACCACATATCCTTATGTGATACAAAAAGTAAATGGACTTTAAGCACCACCCACACGAATACATCAGACTATAAAAATCTAAGTGCCACCTTTTACCTCAAAATTGCAGTCTTTTGGTTTCTTTAATAACAACGGTATATGGAGGATACAATCTCGTAATCAGTATAGTTCTCCTCAATAACCACTTTATGCAATATGTTTAAAACTCAATAATAATACTAAGAAATAATCTACCTATTTTCATCTCTCAAATTCTGAAAACGAGAGCCTCGTGATAAAAAAAAAAACATTATGATAAAAAACATTCAGAGATTTATTACTCTCCATAAGCAATTGTTCCGCAGCGATAGTTGTTTCAGTAATAAATAACGTCAATATATATATATATATATATATATATATATATATATATATATATATATATATATATATATATATATATATATATATATATATATATATATATATATAATTTGAGGTAACATTAATGTCAACAGTAAGAATGATGATATACTCTATTAAAGAACTTTAAAAAACAATGTTTACGTTATCAAAAATAAAAATCCTTCCCTGGAATATGGCTATAAATTGGCATAAAAGTATAAAATCTGACATCAAAGGCAGCGTGATGGGACACTGGGATATCAATGTAAAAATGACCTATGGTAAGACCCGATCTTTAGGAAACACAACTTCAAATATATGAGGAAGACCTTGGAACCCCTCTCAGATCAGGAAAAAGAAATAAAAAAGTAGAAGGGGAGACGAGAGAGAGAGAGAGAGAGAGAGAGAGAGAGAGAGAGATTTTACATGTACATCAATAAAAGTTTGATTGCATATTCAAATGGATTAAGGAGACTTCAGATGGTTAGGGAGGGATTCACCACGACAAGCGATTAAAGTTAGGTCTGGTCACCCTCATACATCGTCTACTAACAGAATATATATATATATATATATATATATATATATATATATATATATATATATATATATATATATATATATATATATATATATATATATATATATATATATATATATATATATATATACAGTATATGTATATATTGATATATACACATATATCTACATTATATATATATTATATATATATATATAGTACATATTCATATATTTATACATCTCTCTCTCTCTCTCTCTCTCTCTCTCTCTCTCTCTCTCTCTCTCTCTCTCTCTCTCTCTGTATATATATATACACATATATATATATCTATACTGTATATATATATATATATATATATATATATATATATATATATATATATATATATATATATATGTCAGCTGCTCTTGTTAGCCCACTGCAAAACAAAGGCCTCAGACATATCCTCCCACTCTTGTCTGTTTATGATCCTTCTATATATGCTAGTCTAAACACGCAAATTTTCTTACCTTCTCTGCCTTCCCCTGCTTCTTTTGCAATCTCTAGGGACACTTCCTGTTATTCTTCTAGTCCATCTATTATCCGCCATTCTCATTAAATGTCCTGCCCGCACCCAATTCTTTTTTTTGCTTGTTAGAATACACTGTACTTTAGTTTGCTCCCGTATCCATGTTGCTCTCTTTTTCTGTCTTCTGGTGTTATTCCAAATTCCCAACATTATTCTTTTCATAGCTCTTTGAGTCGTAACAACCTTATGTTCTAAGGATTTAGTTAGGCTCTAAGTTTCTGATGCATAAGTTGATACTTGTAGGACCATCTGATTAAATACTTTTCTTTTTAGAGAAAGGGGCAATTTATTTTTCATAATCTCATTTTGATTATCTAAAGTTCTCCCTTTCATGCTTGTCCTTCTCTTTAAATTTCGGTCTCACGTCCTGGGTATATATACACCAACAGTTGAGATATCCCTTAAGAGAAATTCACCCTTGAGCAATATTAAAACTTTTCCTTACATCTCAAAAATTAATTTTCATAGCTCCATTTACCATACACAGAGTATATATATATATATATATATATATATATATATATATATATATATATATATATATATATATATATATATATATATATTCCAAATAAATAAAATTACATATTTGAAGAAATAATGTTTCTTTTCCTATCCAGAGAGTTGCAGAGTGAGATGTGTGAACTTGGTAGTCAAGGGAATGGCATGAATACTATTATACACATTATGATCTGCAACAGTATTATAAATGATTCAGGGATCTGTCAGAAGAAAAAAAAAATCTATTTTTTCCGTTATTGTTTGTACTATGTACTATCTACTATATAAATTTGACTTTCCTGGTATGCTTTCTACTGAAAATGTAGATGAAACTGAAAAAGTAACGACGCAGAGACAGGCATTTTCATTTCAGCCTCTTTCTCATGCATTTTTTTTTTTTTTTTTTTTTTTTTTTTTTGCAAAAACACCGTGGTCATCGAGCAACAAGTTGTCTTAATTACAGTTCAGATACCTATACCTAGACCGTGGTCTTAATGACCCATTTTCTTACGTCATCTTCCTTAACGATGTCTTCTTTTCTTCTACTTGATGTTGCTTCCTCTACACCTTCCTTGGCGATACCCTGCTCTCTTTCTAAATACCTTCTTTCCTTTCCTCTTCCTTAATGATCTCTTCCTTTCCCGGTTCCATCCTCTTAGAAGGGAGACATTTTCCCTCAAATAATTTTCCCCTGTGACTTTCAGGAAACCGGCAAGCGATAACGGGCAGGAATTTCGGTAACATCACAGCCCCAAAGGTCGACGTTTATTGTTATGTTGATGATAGGGAGTCTCAGGTCAGTTAATAGGAGGAGTCTTAACTGGTGGAAATGCAGCTGCTGGAATCTGCGTTTTTATATCTTTTTTTTTTTTTTAAGTAATGTAATTCATGTAATCCTTGTTTGTTTTCGTCACAAAATCTATTGATTTCTGTACTCCGAAGCTTCAGTCAGTTGGCAATGTTCGTCAGAGCGGTGAAGAGTTTGTTCATTGTTTGTTTTTCATTCCTCTTCGACGTAAGCTTCTACGAAGCCAATCAGTAAAAATAGTTCAATTTAAAATAGAGACTATGGGGCTATAATACCTTGAATCCATCTGTACAAAATAAGTAGATATCATTTGACTGCAGAAGATTTACCTCTGAATATAATTGCTATTCTAAAAAAAATCAACGTTTTGAGACATCGCCATTACCTTATTCCAAACATATTTGAAGATTTACGAATGCTATAAGAATAAATGAATAAATAAAAAATAAAAATGTAGATCAATAATATAAAAATCTTCCTTCTCTCATGCGTCTCTTTTGATCTCATTTCTATTTCTCTCTCTATTCTATCTACGTCTTCCATTTCCTCAAGCAATTCCCCTCCCCACTCATCTATTTCACCATCATAAAAATTTCATATTTCCCTTTCACAGAGCGTGTTTACGTCACGTGAATTTCCCCAACCGACACCCTTGCCAGAGAGGGGGATACATTATCCGCTTGCTTTAACATTCATCTAAGATACACACACACGACTGAGCTTAACAAAACACGAGGGAGATCTCCTTTATTTGAACTTCAAAAACATTTATGAAAGAGGCAGTAACAGCAGCAGCCACTCAGACACATACAAAACACGAACGTGCACGGCCCACACACTCTTCTTAGAGGCCTCTGGCTTGGAAGCATAAGCACACACTTGGAAGCGACCGCATAAACACTTCAATTTAGAAGCGAGTCAAGAATCTTATGTTTGTACTTATGTATTCTTTCAAGACACCATATTCCTCTTCATTTAAGGGCCTCTCGTATCACTGGTACTATCAAATTCATAGAATGTTTTTCTTGAAAAAAGAAAAAAAAAAAAAAAAAAAAAAAAAAAAAAACTATAAATGCAATAATTCTTGGTTCTTAGAAATTAATATAATGGCACTTCTTTTTATAAAACCCTACTCATAATAATAGTTTTTCTTATATCCATCATTAGGCAATATGAATTTTTCCTCTTTTGCTCATAACATTCACTAGGAAAGTGATTAAATCTCGCCATAAGCATTGCAGAGATGGTGTATAGCGTTATGTGGAAAGCCATTACCTTTCGTAATGATGTATTAAGCTAATACGCCCTATTCCAAGCCCTATTAGGGCACGTTCACACGCCTAACTGCAAACACAGAATAGCGCCCCACGGACCGGCTTATATTTGGTGGAAATTAGATAATTAGTATCTGACATCTTTTGAAAGGGAACGAATGTGATTCAACGAAGGGAGGGAGACCTCTCTACGGAAATGGGGCTGAAGATTCATAAGAAGCGGAAGAGCGGGAAATAAATGTCTCAGACGCAAAGAAATTGAATGAATTAGGCAGACAGCACCCTCCGTTGTGAGTAGCGTAGTATGCCTGCTTTAATAATCATAACAATCGCAAATCCATTTTTACACTAATTTACATTTTTTTTACAACATGAAAATGGTGACCCCAAAAAATTGTCATTGCATTTGGAATACTTATTTTCAACTTAAAAATTAAAGAATTTGGGAGTAGTGTAGTATAGCTGCTTTAATAATCATAACAATCACAAATCCAATTTTACACTAATTTACATTTTTTTTTCACAACATGAAAATGGTGACCCCAAAAAATTTTCAGTGCATTTGGAATACTTAATTTCAACTTAAAAATTAAAGAATTTGTGAGTAGTGTAGTATGCCTGCTTTAATAATCATAACAATCACAAATCCATTTTTACACCAATTTACATATTTTTTACAACATGAAAATGGTGACCCAAAAGAAATTATCAGTGCATTTGGAATGCTTATTTTCAACTTAAAAATTAAAGAATTTTTTTATGAGATCTCCAGAATCTTCAGTGATGAGTCCGTCTTATTAATAGTCATCAGGAAGTACGTCTCAGATTCGCTTGCCAACCTTCCTCCAAAATAAAGAGCAAAATTTTGCATGTTGTCGCACTGGTATCGTTTTCTCTACAAAACACAACCTTTCATTCAGTCATGTACTTATTTCACTTGCATTCATTCATGAAAAAAAAAAAAAAAGAAAAAGAAAAAAAAAACGTTTGAGGGATTATATAAAACTTTACAGCTTTGGTACAAATCTTGGCAAGTGCTATAGTTTTACCTTATTACTAATATCCCTAAATACGAATATCTGCCACAAAAATATTATGATAAATTTCCTTTTAAAATTATCTTAACCACCAGATTTTTACAGTTAATGTCTAATTATACTTCTAAAATAAAGAATATGAAAAATCAATGCTATAATAAAAGAATATTAATGAGGACCGGTCCACAATAAAAAGAAGTGACAAATAATGATCACATAAAATTATGTAAAGGAGTAATCTTACATTTCACATAAGATAATGTCAATTGCTCGCTGTGTGCTAAATGCGATTTCAATATAACCATTATCATCTAAGTTACAGAGAAAGGAAATATCTTAGGAGGGATATTGGGCACACATACTGTAGGTTACAGTTGGAGGCCTCTGCTTTCTTAGGAGGGATCTTGGGGCAGACATACTGTAGGTTACAGATGGAGGCCTCTGCTTTCTTAGGAGGGATCTTGGGGCAGACATACTGTAGGTTACAGATGGAGGCCTCTGCTTTCTTAG
Source organism: Palaemon carinicauda (assembly GCF_036898095.1). NCBI lineage: Eukaryota > Metazoa > Arthropoda > Malacostraca > Decapoda > Palaemonidae > Palaemon > Palaemon carinicauda. The sequence continues at coordinate 9,051,519 of NC_090725.1, read as the reverse complement.
GAGGGATCTTGGGGCAGACATACTGTAGGTTACAGATGGAGGCCTCTGCTTTCTTAGGAGGGATCTTGGGGCAGACATACAGTAGGTTACAGATGGAGGCCTCTGCTTTATTAGGAGGGATCTTGGGGCAGACATACAGTAGGTTACAGATGGAGGCCTCTGCTTTATTAGGAGGGATCTTGGGGCAGACATACAGTAGGTTACAGATGGAGGCCTCTGCTTTATTAGGAGGGATCTTGGGGCAGACATACTGTAGGTTACAGATGGAGGCCTCTGCTTTATTAGGAGGGATCTTGGGGCAGACATACTGTAGGTTACAGATGGAGGCCTCTGCTTTATTAGGAGGGATCTTGGGGCAGACATACAGTAGTTTACAGATGGAGGCCTCTGCTTTATTAGGAGGGATCTTGGGGCAGACATACAGTAGGTTACAGATGGAGGCCTCTGCTTTATTAGGAGGGATCTTGGGGCAGACATACAGTAGTTTACAGATGGAGGCCTCTGCTTTATTAGGAGGGATCTTGGGGCAGACATACTGTAGGTTACAGATGGAGGCCTCTGCTTTATTAGGAGGGATCTTGGGGCAGACATACAGTAGTTTACAGATGGAGGCCTCTGCTTTATTAGGAGGGATCTTGGGGCAGACATACAGTAGGTTACAGATGGAGGCCTCTGCTTTACCTTCGCGACTATATGTACAACATTGTTTACGGTATCTTCACGATGACTATGTTAACAGTTGTTTCAGAACACTTTGAAACCTTTATTGAATGCACAGACACAACACCTACTCTCACTTCAACATAACAAACCAAACATAAGAGTAAGAATATAACACAATATTGAAAAAAATAAAAACCACGGGTAAAAATAAAGAAAATAAATCAGGAAGGTGTGCGCTGGGAAGGTACGTGTTTGTACACTGTATCTCATACAAACATATCACGGGACCCCTTTATACTTCAAGTTATGGTAGGAGGGAAGAATTAATTATATGTAAACAAAACGGTGTACATAACAAAGGGAGCGAACTGTGGAGGTAGACGCTTGGCTTACTTTAATTTTATTTTGTAAGCATCAGCAGTCATCAGATTTGGGTGAATACACAAACAAATTTATATAATAAGAAACAGATCTTTTATTACTAGACGAAAAATGAAAGACTATGAAAGAATGCTATTTCATTAATTCAGGCTCCATTACTGACCGACATTTAAAAAAATCATATAAATATTATGAATTTAAAAGTAACCATAAAAAAATTAGATGTTTTTGCTTTACTCTCATGTCTTCAACATTTTCCCCTCGTGAGCCCCCTTACATAGCCTGCCATTGATACAATCTGAAAATTCCACAAATATCCGAGGCACATGATTTGTGCCAGCAATGTGTGGCAAGACGTAATAACATGGTATTCCGCCTAGATGTGTGGTACCGTGCCTTGTGCTGCAATGATTATGAGCAATATCTCCATTTACCTTCCAAATATATTGTAGTCTAGGTGCCAGCCCCATTGCTTACATAGTAAAACCCTGCACTGTTAACTACACTAAACTTTAGTTCAAGATACGATAGCAAAGTTAGCTTAGTTGCTACTTGGGCAGGATTGAAATTTTTTCAAAATTCAAGATGGCCGCCACCACCATATTGAAAACCTACCAATTTCTTAATTTTGATGCTGATGGCATAGTCTCATCTAATACCCCCTTTCAGAGGTTTTAAAAGGGGTGAACCCCTATTTTTGTAATATTTTTTACAGTACAATGTATATAGTTTGATATGATGGGAAATATTTTGAAAAAAAAGGCGCTTTAATCACAATTTTTCCTTATTTCTATTTGTGGATATGCAAGATTATAATACTAGACTTAGATCTACGGTCTTCAACATCAAAATGATAATAGCTACAAGAAAGGGGGAATATCCCTTAAACCCCTGTAATGACAAGCGAGACTTACAGACATTCAGGAATGTGGTCGTCCTGATCATAGCTACAAGCAAGAAGAAGAAAGATGGGTGTTTTTCATCTCTCTCAAGGGGTGAAATTTTAGCTCACAAATCATGATATTGTAGCTGTACATCAATGAGTGCAAACAAAGAACACAAAAAAAGAGAAAGGGTTCGTGGAATAACACTGATGTTTCCAAGAGGTGTAGTGACTTGGTTTTCAAGGGAAGCTATTCATTGTGAGGAAAAGTGTAAACCAAAAGACAGTAAGAACTCACAAAGTTGAGTGTAGGTCAGAAAGTGTACATCTGTGGAAAGAAGTAGCATTATCTCCTTCAAACAAAAGCTGGATCAATTTTTGTGATAAGAGATAAGATCAGTGGGCTAATGAGGGGGTGGTTAAGCTCGTTGCTGTAATTTATTTGCATGCTTTCCATTATATTCTTTATTTCTATAGCGTTATGTATGATATAATTTATTCCACAAAATGGCACTTTGTAAATATGTATATATATCTATATGTATATATATATATAGATATATATATATATAATATATATATACAAATATATATATATATATACACACACACACCCACACATATATGTATATATATATATATATATATATATATATATATATATATATATATATATATATATACACAAATATATATATATATATATATATATATATATATATATATATATATATACATATACACACACATATATATATATATATATATATATATATATATATATATATATATATATATATATATTATATACAGTATATATATATATATATATATATATATATATATATATATATATATATATATATATATATATATATATACGAGCGCTGTATAGCTGTATATGTAAATTTATACGCCTTACACTGAACGCTTAATTTATAAATTTACTAAAACATTAACATAGTGTTTCCAATTGGAAAACCATCTTATATAATAAGATATGAAGGGGACCTGTAGTTATCATAAACGACTTATCACAGTAAAAATAAAAACCTTTACTTGTTTGTTACAAGAGTGATGATAGCTTTGCAGGAGTTAGGATGAAATTATAAATACGAGGTACAGCATTTCTTCATCCATAAACTCATGCGCTCGCCGTCGTGTAAACAAAGGCTTTTAATCAGTCCGAGCAAACAAGCAAATGTTTATACAGACTTGAAGTTTCACACGTAATAATTTATGCATGGAGTTCAATTAATGGGATTATAACAATTTGAAAAGTTACTCAACAAATCCTCAAGAACAGAAGGAAAAAATGCGAGAGAAAATAGGATAGGAAAGAAAGGGATAGTAGAGAAGAAAAAAAGGAAGATGAAAAGTTAAGAAGGATGAGAAGTGGCAGATATAAGAGAAGTGGATGATAAGATGACATGACATGGAGGAAAGAGGTAAGGTGGCAAGATCTGCGGTAAGCGAATATCATTGAACGAGAACGAGGAAAATGAAAGGCTTTTATTTATATTAAAAAGAGAAAGATGGAGGAAAAACTGGTAAAATATAGATGAGAAATAAAATGATAAGCAACAATAAAATCAGGATTTATGTGATATATTCACGCGACCATGATTCTCAACGATTATTTTTTCCACAAGTTTCTGTAGAGGAAATATTCTTTCGCATTTCTAGACGAGATAAACGTGATGAAGAAAGATTCTCTCTCTTGTTTCTTAGACCGAATAGGTTCGATTTCGTTTCTGTAAAACAAAACTTTAGCTTTTAACGAACAAACCTTATCAAGTGCTGAGTAATTTTAATTCTCTCTCTCACACACGCACACACACATATATACAGTATGTGTGTATATATATATATATATATATATATATATATATATATATATATATATATATATATATATATACGCAAACATACATACACATATATACACAGATATACATATACTCAGAAACAAACACAAATATATACTGGTATATATATATATATATATATATATATATATATATATATATATATATATATATATATATATATATATATATATATATATACACACACAAACTCGTCTATACAATTAGTAAAGCAAATTCGATGTTTGTCTACTTTAGGAGTGGGATGCCGAAGCAAATTCCAGACAAATAACGTTAGGAATTATTCTGCTAAATGTATACCACAATCATAAGCTAAAATATAACCTACTCTGACACTACCAGACATTACCAAGTTTAACGTTACCACGCTCCAGTAGAATATCTAACGGTATTACATTAACAGCGGAATTAGGCAAATGGACCTTTGGTAATATAACAGATAAACACCTTTAAATGCGCATCAGTAATCTGACGAAAATCTTAATTCTTAGCGCAATAACACAGACGTTCATTTCTCCCATCCTCTTTCTTTTGTTTAAGAAAAAATTTCCTGCAACAAATATTTTGACTTTCGCAAGAGCCATTCATATGCAACCATTGTGTATCAGTACTGGAGCGGGAAATCCTCACTACTTGTGTACAGAAGGCAGAAAAAAGTGAGAGGAAAACAAAAAAGCAATAGCATTGTGAGTGCTCATTTTTTTCTGAAAACACACGCATACATCTATCCCCCCCCAAAAAAAAAGAAAACCCTCTCCCATAGAAAATGAGTAGTCGAGCTTACAGTTTGGGCTAAAAACAACAGAACTCACGAAATAAAAATGTCTTATAGTCCCGTTTATTAGTCTCGACCTTTCCCCTTCAAAGTCACGGACAAAACCAAACTTTCTCCCACTCAAATGAGATAACACTGCTACTGCAGTCTGACCTTTGTTTCAAACGCTGTAAAAGGCACGACCAGGCTTGTATGCGTGGGATTATGTCATTTATGGATATATGAATGCCTCTTCTTTTGAGATTTGGTATTCTTTTAAGTGTGAAGAGACTAATTAGTAAGATAAATTTTCTGAACCGTGACAATTCTACTATTTCGTAGCGACTAGCAAACACAGAATACGATTTTTACCGACATATCTAAGTAAGTAGAGTATAATGGTAAATATGTACATATAAACGTCTGTAAACCCGCAAAATACTTATGTTTTACATATGCTTAAGCTTTGGACATGAAAATTGTGACGGGCCAAGAGTAGGTTGTGAGTCAAAGGCGAGATGAATGCAACTGAGTAACTTTATTACAGACACATCGAGTATATATACACACTAAGTCCCGGTAAGAAGGTCACAAAATACAAACATGCTATTTCTTGTCAAACCGGCCACCGATTCTGTTAACAGTTAACAATGAAGTAGACAGACAGGTTAATACAAGTTGCTGTCAGTGCGAGGGGAGAGCAAAGATACAAAGGATAACATATACAAAAAAGAGAAATGTCGTTACTAAGTACGATCTGTGACACACGGGTGGTACATGGCTCCCCCCCCTAAAAATGACATACTGTACATATTGAATAGGGCACCCTGATCTAGAGAGGAGAACTGTAGGCGGGTCATCTGGCAGGAGATAAGCAGGTTTTAGACGATCAATGGAGACCCAGTCTTCTTTGCCACTGGTCCTTAGTCATAGGAGGACCCAGGGAAGCTGAGTAAAGCAGTTGAAGTCCTTGCAGCGGGAAATCAAAGCTGCTTTGAGGGTGCGATGAAAACGTTCAACCATTCTATTGGCAGCGGGGTTGTAGGCAGTTGTCTGATGTAGGGTGATGCCCAGGAGATTCGCTAATTATGTCCACAATTGAGAGGTGAAAGTGGTACTCCTGTCAGAAGTAATATGCTCGGATACCAAATCTTGCTATCCATCCTGAGAGTAAGGCAGATGGACATGAGATGGACATTGCAGTTTCCATGAGAATGGCTTCAGGCCAACAAGTGGAGCGGTCGACGACAGTAAACAGGTAATGATGTCCTTATGATGTGGGTAGGGGGCCATCAACGTCAACGTGAATGTGGGAGAAACGATGCTGAGGTTGAGGAAAGGTGCTAACTCCTGAATCCGTGTGTCGATGTACTTTGGAAGTTTGGCAAGAAGTACAGGCGCGGACCCAATACTTAGCATCCTTAGTAATAAAATGCCAAATGAACTTCGTCTTCAGCAGCTGTGCAGTAAAATGGCGCGAGGGATATTAAACGGCGTGAATGAAATCAAACACGTGTCGGCGCATGGGAGCAGAAATCCAGGGTCGTGGTCTACCATTACTGACGTCACAGAGGAGGGTGGTGTTGAAGTCGTCGAGGGGGACGTCTTCCCAACGGAGGGATGTGCAGGATGTCCTACATGCTTCATACTCTGGATCCTGTCATTGTAATCCAATCCCAGTTGAACGGCAGCCGTGTTTCTTGACAGGGCATCGGCAATGGGATTCATTTTCCCAGAGACGTGTTGAAGGGTGCAATTGTATTCAGCCACAGCGGAGAGATGTCGGCGTTGATGGGCGGACCAGGCGTCACACTGTCGAGTGAAGGCATGCACCAGAGGCATATGGTCTGTGCGAATGACAAAGGGCGGTGTACCTTCTAAGAAATGGCGAAAGTAACGGACAGTCAAGTGCACCGCTAGCAATTTGCGATCGAAGGTATAATAACCCGATTCTGCCTTGGACAGTTTTCTGCTGAAGAAGGCCAATGGGCGGGGTGAGCCGTTGACCACCTGTTGGAGTACTGCACCAATAGCAACGTCGTTGGCATCGGTGGAGAGAAGGAGAGGGTCATGTGTGAGGGGAAAAGTGAGAGCAGCAGCGGTTGATAGGGCATTCTTTGCGTTGCAGAAGGCAGCTTCTTTAATTAGACCACACTTTAGGTCTTTTGGCTTGCCCTTGAGGGAGGTGTAGAGGGGAGCAAGAGTGGTGACAATGGCTGGCAGTAAACGGTGATAATAGTTGATCATGCCCAAGAATTTCTGCGGTGCTTTGATGGTCGAGGGCGTGGGGAAGTTCTGAATGGCTGCTACCTTCTCAGGGAGGGGATGGACTCCTTCAGGAGTGATGGGGTGCCCTAAGAACGACACTTCAACGACACTTCATTAGGGCCAAAGGTACACCTGTCGTACCAGACTACAAGGTCGTTTTGTTGTAGGCGGTCGAGTACGATGCGCAGGTGATGGAGGTATTCCTCTTTTGAGGAAGAGAGCACAAGTATGTTGTCCACGTAACATACACAGAAGGGGAGGTCCCCTAAGATGCCATCCATAAGACGTTGAAAAGTGGCCCCAGCATTACGAAGGCCAAATCAGGAGTAATTGAGGGTGTATGTACCGAAGGGAGTGGTGATGGCGGTCTTGGGAATGTCTTCTGGGTTCATAGACACCTGATAATACCCCTTCAGGAGGTCGAGCGTGGAGAAAACCTTCGCTTTGTGCAGGTACGAGGTCACGTCGGCGACGTTTGGGAGGGGGTGTTGATCCGGTTCTGTTTGCATGTACAGGCGCCTGTAATCCCCACTTGGACGGAGGGAGCCGTCTTTCTTCAGGACAATATGTAAGGGTGACGACCATGGGTTGGAGGCCTTTTGGCAAAGGCCCATTTCTTCCATTTCAGTGAACGTCTGCTTGGCGGCTGCCAATCGATCTGGTGCTAGACGTCTGAATTTTGCAAAGACTGGGGGTCCCGTTGTCTTGATATGGTGATAAATACTGTGTTTGGCAGGAACCGTGGGCGTTCGGTGAAGTTCTGGACGGAAAACTTCCGGGTATGACGTGAGGAGGTGGGCATAGGCATCCGTGGGTGCGCTGATGTGGAGAGCGAGGTTAGAGCGGGCGGGTTGAAGAGGTGACGACAAGTACGAGTCTGCGCTGACCAATCGTCAGTAGGCAACATCAATCAGAAGTGGAAATGAGAGAGGAAATCCGCAACGAAGATTGGCAATGTGACGTCAGCAACGAGAAACTTCCGATTAAATTTGCCGTTTCCAAACGATAATGTGAGGTTCTCGTAACCGTAGGTGGGTATCGCAGATCCGTTGGCTGCTAATAGGTGGACGTCAGCAGACTTAGACAGACTACGTCATGTCTCGAAGAGTTCCCTTGGCAAGAGAGAACGACAAGTACCCGTGTCTACCAAAAATCGCACGCATGTTCCTGCATCATGTAAAAATAAAAGATTAGAAACACGGGAGGCCATCGCCACAAGCGATGGCTTACTTACACGTTTTTGGCCACTGACAATCCTTGGCACATTTCTTCGCGGCAGCCTCGAATCTGGAATGGTAGTAGCAAAACTGCGGCCGATAGGCGACAGTGAGTGGCTATAGAATTTGTTGGTTGGGAGCGAGCGAGTGGTGGGTGATGGGTGGCTTTGTCGCCGCTCCGGCACGTCATGGGGTAGGCGTGTGTTTCCTACGGCATTCACAACAGCTTCAGTTGATGTTGAATAGGTTTCCTCTTCGTCAGGAGTGGAGGCTTTGATGCAGGTCTTGAAGGTCGTGAAGTGGTTGTTTATAAGGGCGTCGGCTTTGGTCATCAAGTCCTTTATGGGTAAACTATCAACATCGGGTATGTCAGCGCATACAGGTTCGGTTAAACGGCGTACCCAAAGGGCACGAAGTAGGTTCACCTCAAGAGGAGAGCTGTCTGCGGCAGGTTGCAGGCTACTGATACTGGTCATTTCCCTGAGGGCGAGGGAAGCCCTTTGGTCCCCCAATGGTTGTTGAGAGAACTGAAAAAGCTTTGCTATACGGGCAGCTGGCGACGGCAAGTACTGCTGCAGAAGGTATGTTTTGAGGGCGTCATACGTTATTGGGGTGTCTCCTTGTTCACAAAGCCAGTCGGAGATTTCCAGGAAGGTGTCCTCGGGTATCGCCATGAGAATAAAATCTGCTTTGGTGGTTGAGCGAGTCACGCCCTTGATGCGGAACTGGACTTCTGCGCGCTAAAACCAAGCAAACGCCTCTCCGCTAGCAAACGACGAAAGTTTGAATAGGGCGACGCAAACTTCCGTGGAGTCCGCCATAGTAACAGTGAGGGGGGGAAGGCAGGAGGAGCGAGTCGACCTCCGGGGTCACCAATGTGACGGGCCAAGATTAGGTTGTGAGTCAAAGGCGAGATGAATGCAACTGAGTAACTTTATTACAGACACGGAGTATATATACTCACTAGGTCCCGGTAAGAAGGTCACAAAATACAAACATGCTATTTCTTGTCGAATTGGCAACTGGTTCTGTTAACAGTTAACAATGAAGTAGGCAGACAGGTTAATACAAGTTGCTGTCAGTGCGAGGGGAGAGCGAAGATATAAAGGATTATATATACAAAAAAGAGAAATGTCGTTACTATGTACGATCTGTGACACACGGGTGGTACAAAATCCTAAAATGGATCAGTACAACATAAACCTGGCAAAGTGAGATGGATTACAGTAAATGAATTAAATCTAAAATGGAAAATGTCTATTATAATGTATTGTATAACTAATGGCATCGTTAGTAACAACCACAGCACGATAAAAAAAATGAAAATAAGCATATTCTTTCTATTTATGCTTCTAGAAAGAAAATTTCATGCCTCTTCCTACGAATAAGGTATGCTGCTTTATAATAATCCAACGAGAGAGAGAGAGAGAGAGAGAGAGAGAGAGAGAGAGAGAGAGAGAGAGAGAGAGAGAGAGAGAGGATGCTTTAACCTACTAAAGACTGAACCGGAGATAACGTAATCGTCGTATTCAATGTGAATCTGGGACAGAACACTTGAAGCAACAACAATCACTAAATCTACACCTTTATGGCCTCTTATCGAAACACCTTCACCAATTCATACCCGCACAAAGGGTACATCAATCCAAATTGATATATTATATCAATTTGGTAAATCCAGCATATTACTTATATTTGTCGGTTTTATTTCATAGCTTCTCTGAATAATTGACTTCAATGTAAAACTGTTTTTAGTAGACATCTGCACAGTATTTTTTCTCGAATACCTCATAGTTTTCACATGTTTCGTACACGGGGCAACTATTTGAATCATCCGGATGTTATTTGTTGGAAATTCTAAGAATAGATATATAGGAGATAAGAACGAGGAGAGCCCCTGGCATATCCTATGAAGTGAGTGGGTGAAACAGAGTTAGTTATAAAATTACGAAACCTATATTCTTATTCCATCATACCCTTGAGGATTTATTTTCCGGCAATAAATAATGCTTCATTGAACATTTATTTTCCACAATATATATATTTTTTAAGATGTAGTTTCCATCGTCTAGAGTGACAACCTGTTTTGCAAATAACAATCCATCATTTCAAAAAGGGGTTTTATAGAATTAACTTTAAGCACCGACTAGTGTTGCTAAATGACTTAGAAGTAAAACAACTTTACGAATAAATACCAAAAATCCTTAGCAAAAATTCGGGGAATTTGGTCTTGATTTCTCTTTCAAATTTTGCCTTTTTATTGTTGTATTTCATACATTATCTATATTAGTGTCGTTACTATTTGCCAAGCTACAACTCTAGCTGAAAAAGCTGGATGCTACGAGTCCAAGGGCTCCAACAAGGAAAGCAGCCTAGTGCGGAAAGGTAACAGAAAAATAACGAATGAACTCCCCCGAAGAACGCCATATAATATATTATTATAGTCCCTATGGTACACATCAACAACTGCTACATTAATTAAAATTCCAATAATGATGGTAAAAAATATCTCACCTAACCTCAGCCCATTTATTTCTTGCGTATATCATGTGAGGAGATCAAGAGGTAGACCACGTAAACACTGGAAGGATGGAATTGAAGAGATTCTGACAAAGAACAACATGCCAACAATTGAACAGCTGAGAAGAGAGGGAATTTTTTAAAACAGAATTGAGTGGAGAAGACAACTGATTCCACTGACAGGCTGAAAGCCTACCTGGGAGTGGAAGTGAAGTGAAGTGAAGTGATCATGTGATAAACACATTGTAAAGCTTAAAACGTCTATAGTCATTCTGATAACAACCAATCAAACGTCTGTATAGAATGGTTGATGTTCTTCCAATAGGCTAGGCATCAGTGAACTCCGTATCGAAGTTATCAAACAAACAGGAAGAGATTAGCAAAGTGAAGCTTATGATAAGAAGCAAAGGACATGATATGAAAGCCTTACTCTAGAGAGGATGATTTACTATACCGTATAAGTCATTTATCTATTCTATTGCTATACACGAGTGAAATTCCGTTACGATGCTTAATATCCAAAGCAAATAAATAAACTATCAAAAATAATCAAAATGACTGATAATAAATAAACCAATGAAAAGGAAGATGATGTATGTGTAATATTAACGTACCAGTAGTCTCAACATAGAAAAGGGTGACATCATACCTGTGAAAGAGAGAAAATTGAACTTCATTAGTCTTATTTAGTGCACCAAATTAAAACGCGTTTATTCAATTTAGTATTTTGACAAAATGCTAAATAAGTAATCGTCATTCGTTCCACTCTTGAGTATCGAAACCATCTAGGAGACGCCTGCAGAGGCATATGTACTACAGAATGGTATATATAACTCACACGAATTCAACTTTGTCTAAAGGTAAATTGTCGAGATACTTGGGACAGCATTTTTAACCTATGTTTTTATCACAAGAAATAAATTTATAGGGGGAAAATTTGGCTGATATTTATAAAAATTACGAATCATACTGTCTTGTTATGCTTTATCATTAGCTATAATTGCGTTTATGCTAATAAACTGTACTGTACACACCCACCCACATATATGTATATGTATATACTCGTATATAAATAAATAAATACATACACACACATATATATACATATATATATATATATATATATATATCATATTATATATATATATATATATATATATATATATATATATATATATATATATATGAGTGAGTTTATTATACCCACCATGAACTGTTAATTTTCCTATTTCCTTACACTTGTTTCGTTGCGTATCCATTAATAATATTTTAAAAAGTTCCGAGCAAAATATTGTTTTTGGTGTGTGTTCCAGATCGCATTAATTATGAGTCCGAATTTATCTTCATTTTTGGGGAGGTCAGGCAGGTGTAAGATTATTTCTGGATTAACTTTCTCTCATAAACTCTTTCTCTCATTATTTTTTTTAATGAACTTGTGCTGCTGCCATCCTCGGGGAAAATTACATTAACATAAAAGAGTAAAAATACAACCTTTAGGTTTTCCTTCTATGTAGTTATCCCTTAAAGTCTCAAGAAAAATGTTACTGTTACATTCATTGAAAAGTTTTTCTATCAATACATTCTTCAATAGATACGGTAACTGGACTTTTCTTAATATGAATGTAAATAAAATAGTATGACAGTAACATTCTGTAAAACTTCAATACACTTATATATTCCACGTGAAAAAAAACATCGCATTTTAAAATTCTTTGAAAAAAAAAAAAGTTATAGAATGCTAAATCTCTTTTCATTTCTCAATATTGTTAAAATAAGATGACTACCTTAGGATACCCATGACTCCTTACGAGGAATGACAAAGGAGTTCCAACGATTTCCTTCTTTAATTATTATCGATATTTCTAGAAAACACATTTACTGTATGCCTAACGTAGAAAACACATTTACTGTATGCCTAACGTAGAAAAACACATTTACTGTATGCCTAACGTAGAAAACACATTTACTGTATGCCTAACGTAGAAAAAAACATTTACTGTATGCCTAACGTAGAAAACACATTTACTGTATGCCTAACGTAGAAAACACATTTCGTAGAAAACACATTTACTGTATGCCTAACGTAGAAAACACATTTACTGTATGCCTAACGTAGAAAACACATTTACTGTATGCCTAACGTAGAAAACACATTTACTGTATGCCTAACGTAGAAAAAAACATTTACTGTATGCCTAACGTAGAAAACACATTTCGTAGAAAACACATTTACTGTATGCCTAACGTAGAAAACACATTTACTGTATGCCTAACGTGAATCAGAAATATCATAACGTAAGCTTAAGACATTCATTTATAATATACAGATAAAAATTCCAAACTGTAGACAACGATACACTCTGATTTTTCAAAATTGGGAGGCCGCCGGAACAAGAAACTTGACGGCTTCGTCTAGCTAAGTGTGGCAGCCCAGAGAAGGTCGTGAACTCAAAGGCAGTATGAAAGCAACTGATTTAATTTATTATAGAACACTCTCCTTTATATACAAAAGCCCAAGGCAACAGGAATTTTCATGTTCACAAGACAGACAATGTTACAGAGGCGAAACGCAGACATGTTTATTCTGGTTCTTTTTAGTGCGAGGGCAGAGCGAAGATACAAGCATAATATATACAAAATGAATTATGTACGATCGTGTGACACACGGTTGGTACATAAGGCTTCATAAACGTAGCAAGGAAAAGAAGGGGATAGAGCCTAACCTTGAACAGTGTCTAAGACCACATAATTAAAGTATCAGACATCACTAATGAATGAAAACAAACTAAGAGAGAGAGAGAGAGAGAGAGAGAGAGAGAGAGAGAGAGAGAGAGAGAGAGAGAGAGAGAGAGAGAGAGAGAGAGAGAGAGAGCATATAATGAAAATTCACTTAAAATTTTCAATTGAGATCATCCAATCATCGCTAAAACTTAAATCGTATAACATTATTATTATTATTATTATTATTATTATTATTATTATTATTATCCAAGCTACAACCCTAGTTGGAAAAGCAAGATGCTATAAGCCCAAGGGCCCCAATAGGGAAAAATAGCCCAGTGAGGAAAGGAAATAAGGAAATAAATAAATGAAGACAACAAATTAACAATAAATCATTCTAAAAAAGGCAACAACGTCAAAACAGATATGCCATGTATAAACTATAAAAAGACTCATGTCCGCCTGGTCAACAAAAAAGCATTTGCTCCAACTTTGAACTTTTGAAGTTCTACTGATTCAACTACCCGATTAGGAAGATCATTCCACAACTTGGTAACAGCTGGAATAAAAACTTCTGAATTCCCAGATAGGTTAGTAATAAGGTTAGCATTTAAAGCAGGCTTAAATAGTGATGATGTACTGTTCAGATATATGGAACTTCAGAAGAGAAAAAAGAAAAAATAAATACGGGAGGGAACAGAAATGACGATGTTGAGGTGGATTTGGCGGACCTGGCTAACGTGAGACTTTTATAATGCGGTATACGAAAAATGTCTTTGAATTATTCAAATAAAAAAGAAATGTAGTATCGAGAATATGTTTGAGAGAGAGAGAGAGAGAGAGAGAGAGAGAGAGAGAGAGAGAGAGAGAGAGAGAGAGAGAGAGGGGGGGGGGGTTAGGCTTAGTAATATGAAATGTTGTTGAGGTGGATGTGGCGGACCTGGCTAACGTGAGACTTTTATAATGCGGCATACGAAAAATGTCTTTGAATTATTCAAATAAAAATTAACCAGTGTACAACTTTTTCTACAATATTTATTTTAATAGATATTTGTAAGTCATGTTCAATAATGATTAAGAGTAAATAAACATGATGTCCATATCTTTGCTGTTTACTAAACTTCAAATCTAATTGATATTGAGAGGGTTACAGAATAGTTTCATTATTATTATTATTATTACTATCCAAGCTACAACCCTAGTTGGAAAAGCAAGATGCTATAAGCCCAGGGGCTCCAACGGGGAAAAATAGCCCAGTGAGGAAAAGAAATAAGGAAATAAATAAATGAAGAGAACAAATTAACAATAAATCATTCTAAAATAAGTAATAACAGAAATAAAATCAGCTTCTGCAAAATCATTGATTTTGACTAATTCAAAAAAGACAATTTCATTTTTTCATTTACTTGAAAATTGTATTCTAAATTAAACATTTTTATTTATCTACTGATGTATTGGAACTGATAAGAAGATTTTGTCTAGTTTCAAGCAATGGTCATAATGGAGTTGGAGAGTCACACCATGAAGTTGAATTAATATAGCACGATAAATGTAAGTAGATATACTTACACAAAGTATATATATATATATATATATATATATGTATGTATGTATGTATATATATATACATGTATGTATGTACGTATGTATATGTGTGTGTATGAGTACTTATATACCTACATGCACTTATATACATGCTTTCCTAGAAGATTAAAATCTCATTAAAAAAAACCCAGTCCCTTTTAAATTAATTTGATTTAATTAAACGTAACATAAATACTTATGTTCAACTTCCCTCCCGGATATTTTGAATCTGACTATGAATAAATAGAAAAAAAAAAATTCAAGTATGTTTTACTCAAGATTTCACAGTAATCGCTGTGACCATAAGCTTTATCTTCATTTATATTATAATTTGTTCTTATTGGATCATCTTTCACCTTAGAAGAGAGAGAGAGAGAGAGAGAGAGAGAGAGAGAGAGAGAGAGAGAGAGAGAGAGAGAGAGAGACACCCTATCATTAAAAAGTAGTTTCGCATCTTTATACGGTAGAAGTTGTGTGAGTTTTCCATATTGATAAATTGCTCATAATTCATTGATGACAAAAAACGCAGGATGTTATATGTTGACATTGTACATACATATACCAAGGCACTTCCCCCAATTTTGGGGGGTAGCCGACATCAACAAATGAAACAAAACAAAAAGGGGACCTCTACTCTCTACGTTCCTCCCAGATATTGTAACTTAAAAATATGGGATAACAAACTGGTCAAATTCTACTCCACTTCAATCCTATCAGTATCTGCTGACGAAACCAGCATAATGAATAGAATAACCAACTCATGAAATGGGACAAAATATCTATTCAAAATTCATTGCTTCAAAAAATGCAGGTAAAATGCGTATCGCCTACAACCGAAATAACCTTTTCTTGAAAAAGAAAATAGATTCAAGGCATCTCGCTCCAAGCAAAGGAGAACTGAATTACAGGATTCTTATCCAAACGACCTAAAACTACCTTCACTTCAGACAGCATTTTTTTACTGGCTACTTTTATTTAGAGGTTCATTTATTACAAACTTATATCAGGTTTAATGTTTCATTCTGAGAATAAGAATAACCGTACTTACAGAGAGAGAGAGAGAGAGAGAGAGAGAGAGAGAGAGAGAGAGAGAGGTGCATTGATTATTTTTCGAGGCAGACTACTAATGGATGGAAATAATTAGAACATGAATTTCGCTCCCAGGTAATACGATATTCAAAAAGGGAATTTCTCTTATCACAGCTTCTACTGTCATCAATAGATTAATAATCATAATGAAAGGGATATCAAACTCCCCCATTCTATCAACCATACTTGGTGACGTGAAGAGTAAACACCGTGAAAAGAAACAAACAAATGAGATATTATACCATATTTGCCAAAGACACACATTCCTCATCAAATCAAAAACTCAAGTACGTCACTTCAACGATTTCTCTTACTTCCAGCGGAAGAAATATAATATACTAAGCGTTTTAGAAGAGAGAGAGAGAGAGAGAGAGAGAGAGAGAGAGAGAGAGAGAGAGAGAGAGATATTCTAGACCTACTCTCCGCTTTCCAAGAGGTCACACACGTTTTATGAGTGAGAGGGAGAGTCAACTGATCTTTCATATGTTGGAATAATTTATATCTTAGCAAATTTATTCTTTTTCATTCTAAAGATGTGAATGGTTTATTCCCGGATATTACCCGGAAATGAATGAGCATAAATATATCTATCTATCTATCTACTGTATATATATATATATATATATATATATATATATATATATATATATATATATATATATACATATACTGTATATACACACACACACACACACATATATATATATATATATAATATATATATATATATATATATATATATATATATTTATATGCACACACAGATACACACACACATACACACACACACATATATATATATGCGTAAAAATCACAGGAAAACGTGATGCTCAGATGCAGAAGAACCACAGGGAAAATAAAAATACGAAATATACGCTTAAGTCCTGACTAGTTTCGTGACACTTCCTCTGAAGAAGTATCACGAAACTAGTCAGGACTTAAGCGTATATTTCGTATTTTCATTTACCCTGTGGTTCTTCTGCATATATATATATATATATATATATATATATATATATATATATATATATATATATATATATATATATATATATATTTATACATATATATATATATATATATATATATAAACATACAGACACACACCCAAACACAGACAGTGTTACACTATAGATGTGAAAACAGGCTGATACAAGGCCAAAACTTACAACAGGCCAAGTGTGGGAAGTAAATAGAAAAATATAGATTACAATATAAATGTGAAACAAAATATTCTAAGATCAGTAACAACGTTAAAATAGATCAGTCCTTTATCAACTATGGAGAGAGATATATCAACCTGTTCAACATTGGGAAATTTGC
The DNA here is from genome assembly GCF_036898095.1 of Palaemon carinicauda. Classification (NCBI taxonomy): domain Eukaryota; kingdom Metazoa; phylum Arthropoda; class Malacostraca; order Decapoda; family Palaemonidae; genus Palaemon; species Palaemon carinicauda. The sequence continues at coordinate 9,034,227 of NC_090725.1, read as the reverse complement.
TGCAAGCTTGAGCTTCTGAAGTTTCACCGATTTTACCACCCTATTATGAAGATCATTCCGCAATCTGGTCACAGATGGAATATAAATTCTACAATACTATCTAATATTGAAAATTATGATGGTGAAGACAACACTGTTGGAATTAATTGCATACATAATACAACCAACAGGATAGCACAGTCTGGGAAGATCTGAAGGCAAAGGATGGTCAGAATTATTAAAGATTTTTGCAACACGCACAAAGAGCTAACTACATAATGGTGCCAGAGATTAATTTCTAGATAAGAAAAGGAATATAATAGACCACAAGTTCTTTCCAATAAATTAAGACGAGAGTTACCAGCTGAATACCAGAAAAGAGAACAATACTCATAGCTTGGTAGAATGAAGGAATTAAATAATATCCTTACGATATATTGAACATAGCAAACATTAATCGATTTTCTCCTTATATCAATTATTTTAGGTGAAATTAAAGAAAAAACAGACAGACTGTAGCTCTCAAAAGTAAATTTGAAATTAAGAATCACGCATAAAATCTTAAATGAGTTGTATATAGTTAGAGGCATTGTCAATGCAAAGATCTAGATATTGAGGAGCCACTGTCCTTGACCTACTTACTATCATACTTGTAGTTTTGTCATGGTTCCCTTTTGACCCCCATACGTTGCAAAAAACACCAATTAGATATCTGTTAAGAGAAACAACAGGCATAAATTCAGGATATAAAATTGATGCAAAGATGGTAGCATCAACTGCACATGCAACAAGCTTGTTTTCCAGGTCAAACTATATATCATGTATATATACTGTAGTATAAAAGGTAAT
>NC_090725.1:8963399-9028399 GCF_036898095.1 Palaemon carinicauda | reverse complement strand
ACTGCCTTTTTTAAATAATAATGGGCAATAAGAGGTTCATGTAAGTATGATAAGGATTCTGAGGTGATAACAAACTCTGATGTAAAGCAATCTGAAGAGGGCGACGTGCCCAACTCAAAAAAGGGGCATTTTGACCACAAGAGCTTATTTATTGCATGAACTAAAAGGGACATTGAAAATCAAGACCTCACACTGTTACTGTCTCTAAAACAGAGCACACATTGCAAATCTTGGCTCTAAAAAATTGAATAGTTTGTCAAAAAAAAAATGGTGGCTCGCAGAAATAATTACCAAATACAAGGTCACTATGGACATTTGACTTTTAAACTGACCTGTCACTGTGTGAAATAGGGCAAGGTAAAAAATGTAATAAATAATCACGGTACATACCTATAAAATCTTATAAAATAAAATACCACCACAAACTTTAAATTGAAATGTAACCTTTAACCATAGGACAAAGTTAAGTTTCCGTGAAAAAAAAAAAAAAAAAAAAAAAAGTTAATTGAAATTCTGGTCTTTTCAAAATAGTCAGTTGCCACTATAAGTTTGAAAAACAATACCGAACCACCAAATTACCTAATTACCTAAGTTTCATCAAAATCAGAGAAAAACTAAACGAGGACCTAGAAATCGATCATTTGACCTTAAAGAAGGCCAAAGTAAAACTAAAACAATACTTTCAACAAGTACAGTTCATCTATAGTCCATTTCTTTTAGCGATGCATATTTGCACCGACTTGCAGCGGTGCCCTTTTAGCTCGGAAAAGTTTCCGGATCGCTGATTGGTTGGACGAGATAATTCCAACCAATCAGCGACCAGGAAACTTTTCCGAGCTAAAAGGGCACCACTGCGAGTCGGTGCAAATATGCATCGCTAAAAGAAATGGACTATAAGTATGATTGTTCTTGCGATCTGCAAGAAATACTTTCTGCAATTATAACGTTTATATTGTCATGTGATCTTGAAAATATGGGTAATTAGATAATAAAATAAATCAAATAATAACCAACCCACAAAGTGACTACCAACTAAGTTTGATTATATTCAGAGAAAAGGCAGAGGAGGGCAACTAATATCGAGTATGAATGACACCAAACGCCAGTCTCCATTAATAATGATACATTATACACAATAGGAAACGTGTGTATTTATATGTATGTATGTATGTGTGTATACATACACACACACACACACACACACACATATATATATATATATATATATATATATATATATATATATATATATATATATATATATATGCGTAAAAATCACAGGAAAACGTGATGCTCAGATGCAGAAGAACCACAGGGAAAATGAAAATACGAAATATACGATTAAGTCCTGACTAGTTTCGTGATACTTCTTCAGTCCTCTGAAGAAGTATCACAAAACTAGTCAGGACTTATTCGTATATTTCGTATTTTCATTTTCCCTGTGGTTCTTCTGCATGTATATATATATATATATATATATATATATATATATATATATATATATATATATATATTCCGCTGGCAGGTACTGACTTCTCTTACGCTCATGAATCTTGCTCGTACTTAATTTCAAAAATTAATTTTGGTTTGATGAACATTTCTGGGTTTAGAATTCTCTGCCTGCTTCCGTTTCCCCTAATGTCGATAAGCTTTACTCCGGAGTTATGTTCTAACATTTCTCAGTTAATTTTTTTCAAGTGTGAAACTCATTAAGATCTTTAAATGTAAAATCCATCGATCATCATAAATTGATAATCCACACAACATTAATACCATTACAAGTGACCAAAGAAGCATATCTTTAAACATTTCGTAGCCAGGTAAAGACGATTAAAAACCCCTGTAAATCATAATAAGTGGTCAAAACCTATAGTTATCTAATATTTTTTGAGAAGCTTAATAGTTCTGTTATTGACCCCTTTTAAAGTAACAATTTCATATGAGAGTCTATAACTATATCAATTGTGAACCCAAATTGTGCTCTTGATGGTACTACCGCTAGAGAGTTATGGGGTCCTTTGACTGGCCAGACAATACTACATAGGACCCTTCTCTCTGGTTACGGTTCTTTCTCTTTGCCTACACAGACACCGAATAGTCTGGCCTATCCTTTACAGATTCTCCTCTTTCCTCATACACCTGACAACACTGTGATTAACAGACAATTCTTCTTCACCCAAGGGGTTAACTACTGCACAGTAATTGTTCAGTGGCTACTTTCCTCTTGGTAAGGGTAGAAGAGACTCTTTAGCTATGGTAAGCAGCTCTTCTAGGAGAAGGACACTCCAAAATCAAACCATTGTTCTCTATTCTTAGGTAGTGCCATAGCCTCTTTACCATGGTCTTACACTGCCTTGGGTTAGAGTTCTCTTGCTTGAGGGTACACTCTGGCACACTTTTCTATTTAGTTTCTCTTCCTCTTGTTCTGTTAAAGTTTTCATAGTTTGAATAGGAAATATTTATTTTAATAATGTTACTATTCCTAAAATATTTTATTTTTCCTTATTTCCTTTCCTCACTGGGCTATTTTCCCTGTTGGGGCCCCTGGGCTTATAGCATCCTGCTTTTCCAACTAGGGTTGTAGCTTAGCATATAATAATAATAATAATAATAATAATTAAGCAAAACCAGAGAATGAGACAATATTGAAGACAAAGCAATTCACTTCATCAAATGATAGGACTTCCAAGAAGTTGAGGGTTTTGGCTATAACACCCCGCAGCCGCAACATCCTTTTCACACCCTGAGAGAGTAGCCCCTTCCTGTCCTCTCCAGTCCCTTTAGCTTCGCAACACTCTTACTCTCGCCCACACTCAACCTTCACCACCCCTTGGCCTCCTGATCCTACTTTCCAGTGGACCCTCCCCCCCCCCCTCTATGTCTCTTCCCCTTTTCCTTCACTAACCCTCCGTTTTCTCTTCCATTTTCCTTCCCTTCCTTTTCCCTCCAGCCGAGTAATATTGTATAAGAAATGACTATCGACTGGTCCCCAGAGCGGAAACTTTAGACGCTAATTGTCTCCAAAACTAGAAAAATTCCAACACTTGCAAGGCGTCCGGAATTTTGGTTCAGAGGCTGTTTATGGCTTCATCTGCTGGGAATTGTTTCTCGACTTTTCATTTACGTCACTGTTTATGAGATGTTAAAGGACAAATTATCTTTAAAATTATACAAGGACATTCACTTTGGACTATGATTTTTAAGTTACATTAAATTAAGTAAAATTATAAAGTTTTTCATAGGTCAATATCACCTGATATCAAATTACTTACAACTAAAGAAAATGGAACTGGATTACCACTATAAAAATATTATAAAAGAGAGAGAGAGAGAGAGAGAGAGAGAGAGAGAGAGAGAGAGAGAGAGAGAGAGAGAGAGAGAGATATTTATATACAGTATTTTGAATTCAATATAATGTCATTTACCTCATTAGTTGGCAGTCTAGTTGTATATTTTCCATAACTCTATGTCATGCTATTTTTCGTAAAAGGTACACAATCATATGCTTTATATGATTTTATTGCACTATTTTTTTTTTTACCACAGTCAAACAGGTATATGGACAAATCAAATTCTAGTATTATATATTGATCAACATGAAGAATTTTACGTCAAACTTTGCCCAGCGGTTATAAAAATACACGAAAAGAGAATAATAAAAAAATATAGGACAAATAACTTCTCTGCAAAAAAGTAATTGGACTCCTGAAATAATGCCAATTCAACCAAGAGATTATGAAGAACCTTCCACAATTTGGTAAGAGCTTGAAGAACTTGCTGATTACTGTGTAATATTGAAACTCATGAAAGACAAGGCTAGTCATAGAATTAACAGTATGCTTAGTACCACGGGATGGAGTGTGGCTTGGGATGACTTGAATCTAAAAGATGACCAGATTTAAGAAAGGTTTTATGCATTATGTACGATGAATTAATTGAACGACGCTTATATTAGAGATATATTTATGAATATATATATATATATATATATATTATATATATATATATATATATATATATATATATATATATATATATATATATATATAGGAGGAGGAACCATTCGATTTCACTATTACTAGTCCATCCATAATCCTTTATATACAATAGCAATTTGGGTGGTTTACCTGTTTAAATTGCAGTTACTTTCTTGGGTGATAACACATCGTGATTCTGGGTGCATATTGTACTTTGATTGATATACCTGAAGCTGAGGAAGACCTTAATGTGCCCATGAATGAATTCAGTGTGTTTGAGGTCGAAACTATCATTAAAAAGCTCAGGATATGGAAAGCCCCTAGATACAACAGCTGAGATGATATTAGCCGAAAACGAAGTGACTCCCAGAATACTTGAAAGATTATTTTGTAGAATGTGGCGTGGAGAGGCAAAACCTGATGAGTGGGAGCAAGGAAAGTTGGTGAAAATAGCAAAGAAAGGGATACCTGACTGATTGCAATAATTACAGAAGCATCACACTTACATCAGTTGTCATGAAATATATAGAATGTTTATTCTAAAGAGACTAGAGAAAAAGATTGATGAAAAGCTGAGAGATGAACAAGCAGAATCTTGAAAAGGTAAAAGTTGTACTGACCAAATTTTGATTTCAAGACATGTAAAGCAATGTGTAGAAAATAGAAATCCCCTTTTGATGGCATTTGTAGACTATGAAAAAGCCTTTGACAGTGTACTCCGGCCAATTTTGTGAAGAGTCCTGCGTTATTATGGAGTTCCGGTTGAATATTTAAATTTGATTATGTCTGTTCATGAGCATAGAAGTGCAAAGTTAATGTTAGTGGAGCCTTGGTAAATGAATTTCCAGTGAACAGTGGAGTACTCCAAGGGAATGTGTTGTCACCTATGTTGTTTATCCTCCTCATGGATTTGGTAATGCATAGAACAGTTGGGGACGGCAAAGAAGGATTGGACTGCATTGGTAATAGGAAATTAGTTGACCTAGAGTATTCTGATGATGCTGTCCTTATTAGCAGAACACCGCAGGATTTGCAATGCTTGCTTACCAGAATGCATGACATATCACACGATGTTGGACTCAAGATAATTGGAAGAAAGATCGAGATGATGAGATCAGAATATGCAATGGAAGATGAAATATCATTGAAAGAAGAAAGGATTAATGTGGTAGAATCATTTAAATGCTTAGGAATTATGGTCTCTAATACGGGGTCTTTAGAATTGGAGTTTAATCAAAGATTGAAAAACACAAATCAGGCAATGGCAAGGTTACGTCAAATTTGGAAATCAAATCGCCTAAAATTACATATAAAAGTCTGGCTATATATCAGTTTGGTGAGATCGGTGTAACTATATGGACACGAGTTATGGTATGACAATGAAATAATATCTAACGGATTTTGTAAATTTCAGAACAAAGCCCTCAAAAGAATATTGGGAGTGAAATGGCAGGGCAGGATTAGAAATGAAATTATAAGAGAGATTACTCGAGTGTCATATGTGGATGAGATCATGGTGAGGGGTTGATGGAGATGCTCTTTTCACTCCCAAAGAGAGATTAGTTCACTAAACTTTTAACTGGGCTTCTCAAGACACTAGAAGAGTTCGAAGACCCAGGCCTACATGGATGAGGACTATAAAACGTGACGCGAGGATGATGAATGGAGAGATATTTATTTAAAAGCTCAAGATAGAAACGACTGGCGAAATCTAACTGAGGCCCTTTGCGTCAATAGGCGTAGGAGGTAATGATGATGATGATGGTATACTGTATATAGCAAGATACTTGCTTTTTATTATATGGGGGAGATGCTTAAAGCCCAGTATTGCCATCCTGACTCTTTCTTGTATAATTGTTATCTTTTTTTAATTATGTGTTCAACAAGAACTTAACTATTAAAATAACAATAATGACAACAAAGTTAGTAATCAGGAAAAAAAACTACACTTCATCTAATGTCTTTTCTTCTTACCAATCTCGCCAAGTGTCATCGTTGTTACACAAAAATTCTTCGTAACAAAGGATGTATTTTTATTGTGAGAAAAGTGTAGCAACTTAATGAGCACCTGCCTTCCGCCGACGGCAGATGGGGAGAACAAGTTTTTTTTTTCCTGCAGGAAGCAAATTATTTCCACGTAAGTCTTGTTTTAAATGAATGACACGACAAAAAGAAAACGTATCTAAAAAGACGATGTGTAATTATAAAAGCTTAAGGCAATGTCAGAGGAGTCTCCTTTCCTAGAAGGAAATGTCAGAAAAACGTCCCGAATCTTACCTAAGACCTTCCTCTTGACATGAAGATGTCGAGAGATTTGTCTTCGAAAGACAAGACAAAAGCGATTAAGGGGCGACGCCCCTAACAAGGGTTTGCCAGAGACCCATTCACCGTATGGACAGTGTCAAAGTTCCTCCTGCAAAACAATATTAGAGGCCTCACACCCCCCACCCCTCAGGGGGCAACGTCCACCAAATCTTTTTGAAAGTCGACGTCAGAGACAAGACCCTTTGACCGTCAAAGCAAACTGATATAAAAAGTGACGTTCTTGACGTGTTCCGAGGGGAAAGAAAAGACACACCATTCGTCTTTCTCAAGATGATGTCAAGAACCACTCATTTTTACAAAGTCGATGTCAGAGACACCCTCTCCCGGCTAAGTAGTCGCCAAACAGCAGCCTCGTCCCCCTCTCGCCCCAAGGCAATAAGGCCATGTCAGGGGGAGTGAAACAATATCCCTGTCTTTCTTTGTTGCAGCCCCAAGAAAACGGATGCTGTAAGAGTCCTCATAATAGAGGGAACAATTTACAAATTAGGAATTCCCTCTCCTCTTCATGAATATTGAGCAGTCTTGTCTCCAGCCTTCAAGGCGAAAAGAACAATTTTCACAATGTTACCGTTAAACGGAAGAGAACTCAAAATAATGTACGTCAATGTAGTATAACAATCGCACTGGGGGAATCTTTTCAAACAAATTCCTAAAATTATTTTATACAATTATTGTGAATTCATCTCTAAAGATTCACTGAGATAACCGAATATTTGCACATTGAATCTTTATACGGAACAGATTTCATAAAAAAACCTCATGATAATTTAAATCAATACTACATATAATGTTTGCATCATTAGAAATGGCCATATCGGGAGACAAATAGTTCCAATCGAAATATAGGTAAAACCAATCGTAAATGAAGATTCAAAAGTGAATATATTTATATATACAGCCTCTCCACTCACGAAGATAAACCTCGACTATGTAACAGGGAACACCCACCAGTTAAAAAGCTCTTGAGAACAAGCGGGGCTTACAACGAAGTAAACAACCATAACTATTGCTGCAAAATATATAAGTGAAGTCAATAAAGCTGATTTATAAAAGGGGGAAAGCCCCTATTAGGGAAAAACAAACAAGACATGAAACAACTTTGAATAAAGAAAAGAGAAAAAAAGACGAAAATTTCTGCCACGGAACACCGAAAATTACATACTGTGAGGAATGTATAACAATTCTAGAGAGGGGGAGAAAGGACTGTGAAAATGGAATGAGAACATCCCAATAATATTGAACTTTGGATCGGAATTCTAAGGTCCGAGATTCCATACCTCATGGTAAGCCTTGCGAGAGTGTAACTCTTCCTACGTATGTTGAACTGGAATGTAAGAAGGGGAGGAGGAGGAGGAGGAGGAGGAGGAGGAGGGGGGGGGGGGTTGCCTGATGTTAAGAATTTACGTCTTTGAAACATTTTCGTATAAAAATAAAGTGGGGAGCGTTAAAAGCTAGTCGAAGGAACACATCATATTTACCCTTCATTTACTTTCCCGTCTCTCCTTTACTGGTTTGATGAGTCGTTTTTATTCAGTTTCGGAGATTTCTTATTCCTTTCGCTTATTCCTCATTTCATCATACTCATACGATTTTCGGTAAGCATGATTGTGCTTTATAATAATAATAATAATAATAATAATAATAATAATAATAATAATAATAATAATAATAATAATAATAATAATAATAATAGGAGCTATTATAGAAAAATAAACACATGTGAAAGTATCATTAATTTTCTTTTATAAATGATTTAGTGACTGAAATTGGGTCTATGAAACGTTTTAATTTATTATTATTATTATTATTATTATTATTATTATTATTATCATTATTATTATTATTAAAAATCCTACCGCTCAGCTGGACTTCAGCTTCCCTGAGTTAAGTTGCCCTATTTCTTACAAGCTTTCCATTGCATAATCCTTCAAACATTTTATTATTATTATTATTACTATCCAAGCTACAACCCTAGTTGGACAAGCAAGATGCTATAAGCCCAGGGGCTCCAACAGGGAAAAATAGCCCAGTGAGGAAAGGAAATAAGGAAATAAATAAATGAAGAGAACAAATTAACAATAAATCATTCTAAAATAAGTAACAACGTCAAAACAAACATGTCATATATAAACTATTAACAACATCAAAAACAAATATGTCATAAATAAGCTATAAAAAGACTCATGTCCGCCTGGTCAACAAAAAAGCATTTGCTCCAACTTTGAACTTTTGAAGTTCTACTGATTCAACCACCCGATTAGGAATTGGCCTTTGATTAAAATGGCACCACGTGCGCTGTCTCTTTACATATACACGCTTATTGTACAGCGTAGATTGCAATTCGCACACGTGCAATCGTATTACACAAACAGAGAAAGTTAATATATCCATATGTTAATAGTTTATATATGACATGTCTGATTTGACGTTGTTACTTATTTTAGAATGATTTATTGTTAATTTGTTCTCTTCATTTATTTATTTCCTTATTTCCTTTCCTCACAGGGCTATTTTTCCCTGTTGTAGCCCCTGGGCTTATAGCATCTTGCTTTTCCAACTAGGGTTTTAGCTTGGATAGTAATAATAATAATAATGTGTATTATTCATGTGTGTCGAACAAGATTCGAAACGAACGTAACAAATCTCCTCAAAAATTAATTTTGATTTTGTGAATGAAAATACATATGTATTCGTCATTTCATGCAAAATTCCGGCAATATTGCGGCAAAGCCATGGCTCAGCTTATTTCAGTTGCAATAAAAAACTGGAATCTGACAAAATTATTTGCACAAAAGGAAAAGCCAATCTGTCCGCTTTCATTTCACTAATTTTGCAGCATTCAATATCAGGGTCTTGTGCAGTCCATCACGAAACACACCCAGCACACGAACAAATAAATAGATATACACGTGTGTATATATATATATATATATATATATATATATATATATATATGTATATATATATACATAAAAACAGCACACACCCACACTCAAACACACAAACACACACACGAAAAGCCACTTGTGTGCCTGATTTGCAATTTCATACCTCTCTTTGGCTGGTCTTGACCTGAAAGAGCATAATTAACGCTCAGGCAATTCAGTGCCGTTTAGAATGCCAAACGTAGTTAACGACATACATAAAAATACACCTGGCCGCCATAGCTCCAACCTTTTTCATCAGCAACAGAAACTAAAAGCAGGCAAGAAGGAAGGATCTCGCCAAAAACTGTGCAATAACACATGGTTACCACAGAATGTAAAAGTCTTCTCAATCATATACTAATTTCCTGTCACCAATCCAGTCCAATCCTTCTTCACCATCCCAACTGTTCTATGAATTACAAAATCCATGAGGATAAACAACATAGGTGACAACACATTCCCTTGGAGTACCCCGCTGTTCACTGAAAATTCATTTGATAGGACTCCACTAACATTAACTTTGCATTTGCTATGCGTTTCTCAAAAATATAGTTTCAAAGACTTCGTCATAGTAAAGAGATGCATGTTGAGGAACCACTGCCTTGGACTTACAATCCTACTTTGAATATTGTAAAGGTTCAACTTCATCCTCCATACCTAATACCATGCACTCGTTTAAGCTAATATCTCTATTAGGGATGCAGCAACCATAGGAGAAGGAATTGATGCAGAGTAGCATCAACTCCATATGCAACAAGCTTATTTTCAAGGCTAAGCCATATAACATGCTTATATGGTACCATATGAAAAGTAAATATTCCACTAATTAAGAAATTACGAGTAACTAAATATACCGTGTTAGGCGGTATATCTTAGCAATCCATGTTTGGCAAGGGTTACATAATCACATGAGCAACTTGGCGGAGTAATGTGAACTTTGGGTGTGGAGGAAATGTCCCTCTAAATCTCGATGAAGTCACTAGCAACAGGGTGACGGATTAGGTTTAAGGCGACAGATAAAATGTCTTTTCGGATTTTAATCCTGATGCCTGGCAGATGATCTTACTGGAATTAGTATGGACTGGCAAGGGTCACTTGCCTTAGTTAGATAAGTACTGCGCATCAAAGGAACTGGCTATCCTTTGATGAATGTAGTCAATGAATCCTCTTTGGATTTAGTCAATCTATGGAAAGCAATAATAACAGAATGGCCTCCGTCCCGGGCGCAGCGGGGTGCCAAGAATCTCCCGTTTTATAAATACTAAAGAAAATTGAAAATTGGTAATTGGAATGGTAGAACCATGAATCAGATTGGGAAGTTACAGCACGTGGAGAATGAATTTATGAAATATAGTTTGGATATCTTAGCCCTAACTGAAAAACGTTGTAAGGGGATCGGTAAAGAAATCTTAGACCAAGGCAATATATATATCTACTAAGGAAGAACAGATTGAGTTGGAATGACGATGACACCAAGAGCAGAAAAAGCATTAATGGAATGGAGAGCTGTAAATAGTAGTGTTACTTGCAAAGTTTAAATCAAGCAGTACAATAAGAGTATTATAGTTTGCTATGCACCGACAAATGATTCCCCCAAAGAATGGAAAGATGAATAGTATGAAGAATTGCAGAGGGTAATAGATGAGATCCCAGAGAGAAACATGAAAATTGTGATTGGTGACTTCAATGCTAAAGTCGGAAGGAATAATCAAGATACAGATACTGTGATGGGTGCTGAGGGTCTTGGCGAAGTTGCAAATGAAAATGGGGCACACTTTATAAGTTTTGTTCAACAAACAATCTTGTCATTGGAGGTACTCTTTTCAAGCACAAGGACATCCATAAATATACATGGACTTCACCATGTGGCAATTAAAAAAATCAAATCAAATAGATCACATAGCCATTAATAAAGAGAGAAGGAGAACTATGAGAAATGTAAGAAGCTATAGAGGTGCAGATATTGGTAGTGATTACCAGCTTCTCATTGCCAAACTAAAATTAAAACTGAAAGCGCCCAACAGAAACGTAGATAGAATACCTAGGTTCTGATACAACTAAGCTTGTAGAAGATGAGCAGAGAAACCTTTGCAATTGAATGTGGGAATCGATTTGCAGTCTTGGAGACTTTAAGAGATGAAGAACAAACAATTAATAAAGAATGGTGTGATATTAAGAACATATATCAGTCAGTTGGTAGTGAAGTTTTGGGACATGCAGTTACAAGGAGAAAACCATGGATATCACATGATACTTGGGGTACTATAAAAAAGGACACAAAGACAGGAATTGATTATTGAAATTTTTGTGAAAGTAATGAAAATTACATAGTAGAACATGCTAAGTATTCCAGTATTAATGGAGATATGAAAGCAGATGAGGCTGACAAAGCTATGAATTCAGGGAGTGGCTATGGTGCAAAAATTGCTCACAAAATTATTTATGAAATCTCTACTGGGGCAAAGAGGAAGAAGCATATAGCCATCAAAAAGAGAGATGGATCTGTTATAACAATAGAAGATGATGAAAGGCAACTTTGGATGGAACACTTAAGGGAAGTCAGGAATATGAGATATGAAGGGAATAATTTGATTGATATGCCTGAAGCTGAAGAAGACCTTGATGTGCCCATTAATGAATTCACTGTGTTTGGATTCGAAGCCATCATTAAAAAACTAAAGAGATAGAAAGCCCCTGGATATGATGTGATAGCTGCTGAGATGATATTGGCCTAAATGAAGTGAATCCCACAATACTTACAAGATTATTTTGTAGAATGTGGCGTGGTAAAACCTGATGAATGGGAGTTATGAGTATTGGTGAAAATGGCAAAAAAGGAGATCTGACTGATTGCAATAATTATAGAGACATCACATGTACGTCAGGTGTCATAAAAATATATAGTATGCTAATTCTAAATAGACTAGAGAGAAAGATTGACGAAAAGCTGAGATAAAAAATCATGATTTAGAAAAGGTAGAAGTTGTACTGACCAAATGTTCATTTTAAGACATGTGGTAAAGCAATGTGTAGAATACAGAAATCCCTTTTTTATGTCCTTTGTGGACTATGAAAGTGTCCACCGGCCAATTTTATGGAGAGTCCTGCATTATTATGGAGTTCCTCTTAAATATATAAATTTTATCAAGTCTGTTCATGAGCATAGCAAGTGCAAAGTTAATGTTAGTGGAGTCCTATCAAATGAATTTTCAGTGAACAGCGGGGTACTCCAAGGGAATGTGTTGTCATCTATGTTGTTTATCCTCATGGAGTTTGTAATTCATAGAATAGTTGGGATGGTGAAGAAGGATTGGACTGGATTGGTGACAGGAAGTTAGTTGACATAAAGTATGCTGATGACGCTGTCCGTATTAGCACAACAACACAGGACTTGCAAAGCTTACTTACCAGAATGCATGAAATATCACATGAGGTTGGGCTCAAGATAAAATGAAGAAAGACAGAGATGATGAGATCGGAATATGAAATGGAAGATGAAATATCATTGGAATGAGAAAGGATTAATGAGGTAGAATCATTTAAATATTTGGGAACTATGATCTCTAATACAGGATGTTTAGAATTTGAGTTTAATGAAAGACTGAAAAAGCAAATCATACAATGGCTAGGTTAAGTAAAATTTGGAAATCAAATCCCCTGAAATTACATATAAAAATTAGACTATATATCGGTTTAGTGCGATCGGTGTTACAGTATGGACACAAGTCGTGTTATGACAATGAAACAATATTCACCAAATTTTGTAGATTTGAGAACAAAATCCCCAGAATGATATTGAAAGTTAGATGGCAGGACAGAATTAGAAAGGAAAATATAAGAGAGATTACTCGAGTGCCATGTGTGGATGAGATCATGGTGAGGGGTTGAGGGAGATGGTTTGGGCATGCTCCTTTCACTCCCCAAGAGAGATTAGTTCACTAAACTTTCAACTGGGCTCCACAAGGCACTAGAAGAGTTGAGAGACCCAGGCCTACATGGCTGAGGACTATTAAGCGTAAATTAGGAGATGATTGGAGAAGTATTGATTTAAAAGCTCAAGATCGAGACGATTTAGCGTGAATGGACGTAGGAGGAGATGATGATGAAATATAAAAAGTCCATATCTCCCACACACACACACACACACACACACACACACATATATATATACTGTATATATATATATATATATATTTATATATATATATATATATATATATATATATATATATATACAGTATATATATATATATATATATATATATATATATATATATATATATATATATATTTATATATATATATATATATATATATATATATATATATATATATAGAGAGAGAGAGAGAGAGAGAGAGAGAGAGAGAGAGAGAGAGAGAGAGAGAGAGAGAGAGAATAAATATTGAAAAGCAATTTTCTGTAAAGGTTTAACAGATGTTATACAAAAGCCTTAATTGGATTCCTGGGTCTTCTGTTCAACAATAAAAGGGAAACGAAAACTTGTGAGAAGCAAATTTCATGCTTTAAATATGTACTACAAAGGGGAAGGTACTGGGATCTCTCTCTCTCTCTCTCTCTCTCTCTCTCTCTCTCTCTCTCTCTCTCTCTCTCTCTCTATTATAAGCTATTACTGGTGCACACACATATGTGCATGCATAATGCATATTTTTTAATCAATTCGTCTATTACTTTTATTATGAATGAGAAAAAAGATGCAGCCATCCACATATATGATTTGCTTTAGAAGGATCGGAAGTATAAAACCACATCAACATATGGAGATAAATGAAGGAATTCAATGAGGAACTCAGACTATAGACCAATAAGCGCAAAGTAGTCCCTTTTATTAAGAACGTGACATTCTGACGAGTGTTCAGTAATATAAACCCCATCCATTACTGGATGCAGTTTAGGGCCAATTATAAAAGAAAAAACTTCAACGGCTCTATGTCCCACATTAGAAGCACAAAAATCACTTCTTAAAAACCTTGAACTTCTTAAAAACCTTGGAAAATGTCCACACGTCTAATACCTTTTCCATGAGATCTGTCTAGAACTGTTTTGTTCTTCTACTAATTCATCTCTAAGCATCTCATTCAGACATTCTTTACATTTAAATATTAGACTGGCCATGGCACCAGCCTCCTGTTGAGATATTACCGCTATGGCCAGACAGTAATAAATTGGATCCCTCTCTCGTTACAGCTCATTTTTCCATGTCCTGCACATACACCGAATAGTCTGGCCTTCTCTTTCCACCGTCTCCTCCAATTTCATACACTGGCAACACTGAGAATACCAAACAATTCTTCTTCGCTCAAAGGGTGAACTACTGCAATGTAATTGTTCTATGGCTACTTTCCTATTGGTAAGGATAGAAGAAACCCTACTAGGAGGACACTCCAAAATCAAACCATTGTTTTCTAGTTTTGGATAGTATCATAGCCTCTGAAGCATGGTCTTCCACTCTCTTGGGGTAAAGATTCTCTACCTTGAGTATACATTTGAGCGCACTATTCTATATATCTCTTTCTCGTGTTTTTTTTTTTTTTTTTTTGAAGATTTTATAGTTTATATAATAAGTCTATTTTGATGTAACTGTTCTTAAAATATTTTATTTTAATTGTTCGACACCTCTCTTGTAGTGTCTTTATGTCCTCATTTCCTTTCCTCTTTGGTCTATTTTTCCCTGTTGAAGCCTCTGGGCTTATAGAATCCTGCTTTTTCAACAAGGGTTGTAGCTTAGCTTATAATAATAATAAGAACAATCATAATAATATCATTCCTCCTGTTTCTATTTCGTGACAATTCTCTATATTCTGGATTAATTTATTCAATGCTGTATAAAACAAATTCTTGTTATTCTATACAATTCTTCATGAACAGGCATTCCTAACGTAATACTTTCAACAACGCTCGGCAAATACACCTATTCAGTCTTGAAGTATCAGTTCTTTCACTAAAGTCAGGGGTTAACTACTGCACTGTAATTTTTCAGTGGCTACTTTCCTCTTGGTAAGGGTAGAAGAGAGACTTCAGCTATGGTAAGCAGCTCTTCTAGGAGAAGGACACTCCAAAATCAAAGCATTGTTCTCTAGTCTTAGGCAGTGCCATAACCTCTGTACCATGGTCTTCCACTGTCTTGGGTTAGAGTTCTCTTGCTTGAGGGTACACTCGGGCACACTTCTATCTAGTTTCTCTTCCTCTTGTTTTGTTAAAGTTTTTTATAGTTTTTATAGGAAATATTTATTTTAATGTTGTTACTATACTTAAAATATTTTACTTTTCTTTATTTCCTTTCCTCACTGGGCTATTTTCCCTGTTGGGGCCCCTGGGCTTATAGCATCCTGCTTTTCCAACTAGGGTTGTAGCTTAGCATTTAATAATAGCATTTAATAATAATAATAATAATTCGAAAATTCTATTTCCCCCATATGCGCTACTACAACGAACATGAGAGATACGTGCATAGTAGTATAGGTACTTCAGAGGACAGCAACATCATCACAGTGACATTCGAAGACGTTCATACTATAGAATGTGGAGATGCTGATGCTGTCACTGCTTGAATGCCAATACTCAACATACTCGATAAACAACAGCAAATTCCTGCCTCACAATAACAAGGTTCCACTACCATTAAGAAGACTTTAGTGTCCAGGTTACCAAATATCCGTAATTAAGGAAAAATCATTCTTCCTTTCAATAGACTACTAAATCATACTCACAACATTATAGTGCATGCTTTCTCTCTCTCTCTCTCTCTCTCTCTCTCTCTCTCTCTCTCTCTCTCTCTCTCTCTCTCTCTCTCTCTCTCTCTGCATATATACATATATAATACATATATACATACATACATACATATATATATATATATATATTTATATATATATGTATATATTACATATATATATACTGCATATATGAGAGTATATATGAGTATATATATATATATATATATATACAAACATACACACAGACACACACACATATATATCTATCTATCTATCTATCTATATGTATATATATATACATATATATATACTGCATATAGATTGTAATGCATGAAACAGTTAGGGATGGTGGAGAGGGATTGGACTGGATTGGTAACAGGATATAAGCTGACCTAGAATATGCTGATGACGCTGTCCTTACTAGCAGAGCACCACAGGACTTGCAAAGCTTGCTTACCAGAATGCATGAAATATCACATGATGTTGGGCTCAAGATAAATAGAAGAAAACAGAGATATTGAGAACAGCATATGCAATGAAAGATGAAATGTCATTGGAAGGAGGAAGGATAAATGAGGTGGAATCATTTAAATATTTGGGAACTATGATCTCAAATACAGGATCGTTGGAATTTGAGTTTAATGAAAGATTGAAAACAGCAAATCATACAATGGCTAGGTTAAGTAAAATTTGGAAATCAAATCGCCTGATATTACATTTAAAAAATTAGGCTATGTATATCAGTTCAGTGTGATCGGTGTTATTGAATGGACACAAGTTGTGGTATGACAATGAAACAATATCCAACAGATTTTGTAGATTTGAGAACAAAGTCCTCAGAAGAATATTGGGAGTTAAATGGCAGGACAGGATTAAAAATGAAACTATAAGAGAGTTTACTCAAGTGGCTGAGGACCATGAAGCATGAAGTAGGAGATGATAGATGGAGAACTATTGATTTAAAAGCTCAAGATAGAGACGACTGGCGAAATCTAACCGAGACCCTTTGCGTCAATAGGCGTAAGAGGAGATGATGATAATGATATATATATATATATATATATATATATATATATATATATATATATATATATATATATATATATATATATATATATATACAGTACATATATATATATTTATATATATAAATATATATATATATATATATATATATATATATATATATATTTATATATAATACTGTATATATATATATATATATATATATATATATATATATAGTTTTCTCTTCTAGAAGGTGTGGTTACAGATGGTATTGGCTGTTTGGTTCCCAAGTATATTAGTATCTTAACCGTTTCCTCTACCTTAGCTACAGCCTCACAATTTCGATTAGCCACTCTAGGTATCAAATCTACTACTTGGTCATTCGTTTTTAATGAAATGTACATAAATATTTACCTAGCATGAAAATTGATTCCCAATGAGCTACAAAGGACAAAGATGACAGCAAAACTCACTCAATCCCATTACACACACACGCACACACACACACACACACACACACTCACACACACACACACACACACACACATATATATATATATATATATATATATATATATATATATATATATATATATATTTGTGTGTGTTGCAATAGACACGTACGTATGAGAAACTACGTCTTGAATGTATCGGTAACTTACTACCTTCATAAAGTTCGAAAGAACTTCAAGATACAGATTGTACCAATTTCAAAACATATTTGAACAGAAAGGACAGATCAAAGGGGAGATCAATCTTGTTTTGATTTCAAAATAAAAAGAGAGAAGGTTTTAAGGCTGGATGTATCCCCAGAGGAAACGGCAGAAAACTCACTAAAGGGCAAAGAGATCAAAGAGATATTGGAAGTGAAATATGTCCATATTCACTTTTAATAGATAAAAAAAGTCAAAGACGAACGTCTTCGATTCTTCTTAAAGTTTAACTGGGAACAGTCTAATAGTTTTAGAAACATATTTTAATGGCTCAAAATTTTGATCAACGGAATCTCAAATTTACAGGGCGTTGCGAGGAATTAAAAAAAAAAAAATAATTACAGCTTGAAAAAATGAGCCTTTCGTAACGAAACAGTATAATAATAATAATAATACATACATACATACATACATACATATACCAAGGCACTTCCCCTAATTTTGGGGGGTAGCCGACATCAACAAATGAAACAAAAACAAAAAAGGGGACCTCTACTCTCTACGTTCCTCCAGCCTAACAAGGGACTCAACCGAGTTCAGCTGGTACTGCTAGGGTGCCTCAGCCCACCCTCCCACATTATCCACCACAGATGAAGCTTCATAATAACAATAATAATAATAATAATAATAATAATATTAATAATAATAATAAAAATTTACATGTCAAAATACGCATTCAAGGCAAGTGGAATTAAAATTCGAAACTAATCAATGTACACATGGAGACAGAAATTCCTGCACACCTCTGAGGAAGTGCACCCTGTCTCATCATTACTGCACGGCGAGTTCCTGTAAGTAACCCCCCGCCCCCCCCCAAAATCACTGATGCCATATCTCTATATATTATTTGTTTGGTTACTCGCCACTTAGTAAGGGTGTGGCAGGGTGCCATTCCTGAGAGTGTGGTGTGCCAGGAATTGCAGGGTGCCATTCCTGAGAATGCGGTGTGCCAGGAATTGCAGGGTGCCATTCCCGAGAGCGCGGTGTGCCAGGAATTGCAGGGTGCCATTCCCGAGAGCGCGGTGTGCCAGGAATTGCAGGGTGCCATTCCCGAGAGTGCGTTGTGCCAGGAATTGCAGGGTGCCATTCCCGAGAGCGCGGTGTGCCAGGAATTGCAGGGTGCCATTCCCGAGAGTGCGTTGTGCCAGGAATTGCAGGGTGCCATTCCCGAGAGCACGGTGTGCCAGCAATTGCAGGATGCCATTCCCGAGAGCGCGGTGTGCCAGGAATTGCAGGGTGCCATTCCCGAGAGCGCGGTGTGCCAGGAATTGCAGGGTGCCATTCCCGAGAGCGCGGTGTGCCAGCAATTGCAGGGTGCCATTCCCGAGAGCGCGGTGTGCCAGGAATTGCAGGGTGCCATTCCCGAGAGCGCGGTGTGCCAGCAATTGCAGGGTGCCATTCCCGAGAGCGCGGTGTGCCAGCAATTGCAGGGTGCCATTCCCGAGAGCGCGGTGTGCCAGCAATTGCAGGGTGCCATTCCCGAGAGCGCGGTGTGCCAGAAATTGCAGGGTGCCATTCCCGAGAGCGCGGTGTGCCAGGAATTGCAGGGTGCCATTCCCGAGAGCGCGGTGTGCCAGGAATTGCAGGGTGCCATTCCCGAGAGCTCAGAGTGCCAGGAATTCCTGTGTCCGACAAGGCACTGCGGCCGGTTAGGTCATTCAGCAAAGTCGGATATATCAATATCACATAAAAATTTCAAATCTGGTTAAGAACACATTTAATAAAGCCAATCCACAAATTATGGCAAACCACTGACACATTTAGAAAATAAAAAATAAAAATGAAAATTTCATAAAAAATACCAACTCCAAGAAAAAAAAGTCTGCCAATTTTTAAAGTTGCAGATACAGTTCAATTTCCAAAACTACCAAAATAATGATAACGCTTGAAATACTGAAATAAATTTGAATAGAAGAAGTTGTGCCAATATTTCTTAATCTTCGACGAAATAAAGCTAAATGCAGATTTATGGATAAAGATCTTGATTTCGTGTGAATAAAGTTTTAATTCCTTTTGAAAAGAAACTTTAATTTCTTCGGAATGAAGATTCTCATTTCTTTTAACTGCGATTTTTCATTTCAAATGAATGACTTTTATCACTGCAACCCGATAGTGTCTTTTCTTATCTTCCTTCTTGATATATTCAGTGTAATGTCTCCATGAATACTTTATTTCTTCTTGGACGATGTGAAGTGAGAAGTCAGAGAGAGGACTTAAGATAAAAGCACAAACAGTGCGATAACAAAATAAGTCATACGTGGAATTTGAGAAAATGAATGTTTCCAAATTATATCATATTAATTAACGATGTTGGAGGTAATTCTATATAACACCACGCTCTCCATTTACTGCAAAATAATGCAATCCTGCAGTTCTCATCTTCTTGCACAGTAATTAGGTGGTTATTTAAATTCTGGGAAAGCAGTAATTAGCACGATATGTTGAGGAAGGGGGAAGGGGTTATAAAAAGAAAATAGCTCGGTTTCCTCACTAAACGACTTGGAACTGACATGTCAACATAGTCAACCAAACAGAATTCGTGATGCCACCGTACATAAACAGAAGTTCGTGATGCCAGCGTACATTTGATATACTTTATATTCAAGTGTCACTATTTGTAAATTGCCTATTTTATGGACACTTTTGAGTAATTAATCCATTTTTAATTAAGTATATTTTGAATATAAAGTATATCAAATGTACGCTGGCATCATGAACTTCTGTTTATGTACGGTGGCATCACGAATTCTGTTTGGTTGACTATGTTGACATGTCAGTTCCAAGTCGTTTAGTGAGGAAACCAAGCTGTTTTCTTTCAGGATTTTTACCGTTTTAAGAACGGATATATTTACGTAAATGAGTGATATTACGGTCACCAACGCGTAAACATAAGAACGAAGTATGGTAAAATTAGGGTCACCTGTATTTTACTGAAATACGGCTGCAAACAGTATGTTTTTACGGAGAATTTCCGATTAAAATTAAAGTGTTTTTTTTTTCTTTTTTTTTCAACAGTGTATTTCAATAAATAGCCTCAGTACAATGGCCTCCCACTCCCAATGTCTCGGATTGGAATTACTTTGCATGCGGGTAGAATCAAGTACGATTTTCTCTAAAGTCGCTCTTCTATTTTTAATCGGTGCATTAGGCAATTTAATCGAAAGGCCAAGGATACCTGGTGGTTTATCAAAAGGTTTACTTTTCCCTATCAGTTTTTTCATCTTTACATTTATTCTTCCTTTTTAAAACCATTACTGTACTATTCTTTCTATATATTTTTATTATTTTCATTACGCTATATCGCTTGTATAGTTTATTCTTTACTTCTGTATCATCTTTTTTGCACTAGGATGTTTTCCATAATGAGCCCTGAGGTTTGCAGCCTTCTTTTAGTTTCACTCATAATAAGAATAAGATAGTAATTTTCCTTAATCAAACACACGCACAGACATAACCCCCCCCCACACACACAAACACATACATACACACACACACATATACATATATATATATATATATATATATATATATATATATATATGCGTGTGTCTGTGTAATATATAAATGTATATAAATATATATATATACATATATATATGCATATATATATATATATATATATATATATATATACATACTGTATATTTATATATATACACATATACATATATATATATACATATATATACATATATATATATATATATATATATATATATATAACAAGGGACTCAACCGAGTTCAGCTGGTACTGCTAGGGTGCCACAGCCCACCCTCCCACATTTCCACCACAGATGAAGCTTCATAATGCTGAAGGCATCGGAGGCAGCAGCAGGGCCTACCGGAACTGCGTCACAAAATCATATTAGGACAAATATAAAGACGGTTAGACTTTAATCAACCAATGGAGCCGGCAGGTTATAGAAGAGGGTATTCAACATATGACCATACTTGGGAAGTATTTGATCAATCAATAATAACAATTGAAGGAACGTTTAGCAAAAAAAAAAAAAAAAAAAAAAAAAAAAAAAAAAAAAAAAAAAAAAAAAAAAAAAAAAAAAACAACGTACAAAACTGCTCACATTTCCTGATTCTCATACCATAGATACAATCATGAGGGTATTAAAAAACGGGCCATATCCATATCACTAGCCGGCGAATGGAAATAATAACAGGGTATGACAAACCACTATGTATGTCATTTATAGACTATGAGAAAGCTTTCGATTCTGTCAAAACTTCAGCAATAATGAAAGCCCTTCAAAATCAAGGAACAGATGAATCTTATATTAGAACACTTGAAGATATTTATATGGATAGTACAGCAATACCGAACTATATAAACAATGTGAGAAAATTCCAATTGAGAAAGGAATTAGACAGGGAGACCCATCTCTCCTAAATTATTTACAGCGTTCCTAGAAGAAATTTCTTGCATGTTGTAAGAATATGCCTAACTTTAGTTTGTTCTCGTATCCATGTTGCTCTTTTACTGTATCTTAGAGTTACTCACATCATCATTCTTTCCACACCTCACTGAGTTGTAACTAGCTTATGTTCTAAGGCTTTGTTAAAGCTTCAAATGCTGATGCATAAATTAATACTGAAGGACTCATTTGGTTAAATACATTTCTTTTTAGAGCACGGCATTTTACTTTTCATAATCTTATTTTGTTTACCGAAACCTCTCCATCTCATTTTTATCCTTCGTTTCATTCTGGTCTAATTTCCTGGAGAAGCACTTACTGTATGTCCTAAGTATGTATATTCATTAACAATCTCTAGAGGTTCGTCTATAACCCTTATTTGTTGTCTCTCTATATATTCATTGAACATGGTCCTAGTTTTACTCTTATTCAATTTTATTCCAACATTTCTGGTTTCTATATTCAAATCCTCCATCACCATTTGCAATCCTCCCATGATGCAATAAACAGAACTATGTTATCTGCAAATCTAAAGTTGTTAAGGTATTCCCAATAATGTTAATTCTTACATTTTCCCAACCTAAATTTTTCAAAACTTTTTCTAAGAATGCTGTGAATAATTAAGGAGAGATTGTTAATGATATGAATATGGTCAGTTGTTGAAAACCCACGTCAAAAACCTGCCTGCTATCATGGTTGATTAAAGTTTAGCTGTCTTTCTATTTGGCCTAATAGCATTTTTGTAATAATTTTCATATCACTGAGAGTAAACTTATTGGGCGATGATTTTTCAGGTCTTTTGTGTCTTCCTTTTTGTGGACTAGTATAATGATAAAGTTTTCCCAAGCTGTAGGTATTTAGTATTCTTGCAGACATTTTGTGTAAAGTTCACCGAGTTTTACTGATACCAAATCTCCTCCGACTATTGTTAAATGAATTGTTTGGCTATCTTCTCCTGCTACTTTGCCCATATACACACACACACACACACACACACACACACACACACACACACACACATATATATATATATATATATATATATATATATATATATATATAAATATATTATATATATAAATATATTATATATATAAATATATAAATATATATATATATATATATACATATATATGTATATATATTATATATACATACATACATATATATATATATATATGACATATTCGAGGAAAAGACAACTTTGTAAGATACCTTACTCTAATAAATAAAATAATGAGTGGACTGATTATATTTTCCTTCATGTTATTGAAGAACAACGATGTAGATGAGTGTTTGAATATGAACTTCTCACTCATTTACTAACTGCAAATATGAGGATGTCCTCACACGAATCTAAGAGGAAATGCACAAATACGTTACATGAGCAAAAAATCTCTAGACTTGTGAGAAAAGAGAAAATGCCTCCTCCAATAAACATACGTGTGTAAGTGGTAATGAAGAGGCTACAGCAGCTTTGGTGATGACAACCTCTCCTCTTTAATGAGATAAAGGTCAGACCTCAGGGTGTAAAGCATATCATATTTATTCTCCAATTGTTGGAGCATACTAAGCTGCATCAGAAAAAAGGAAATTTAATCAAGAATAAAAATATACTGTCAATTAATCTTTATCCCCGCAAAAAAATACTTAATCAAGAATAAAAATATACTGTCAATTAATCCTTATCTCCTGTGGAAAAATAATGAAAACACTAATAATGATTTACATCACTAGAGCCACTTTATCATTCCCTGCAGATACAGCAGCCCAAGCAACCTACACGCGATTTAACTTGCGTAACACTCAATAATCTTTGGTCACAATATTATTATTATTATTATCATTAATTGCTAAGCTACAACCCTAGTTGGAAAAGCAGAATGCTATAAGCCCAGGGGCTCCAACAGGGAAAATAGCCCAGTGAGGAAAGGAAACAAGGAAAAATAAAATACTTAAAAGACCAGTAACACTAAAAAAAATATCTCTATTATAAACTATGAAAACTTTAACAAAACAAGAAGAAGAGAAATAGGATTGAATAGTGTGCCCGAGTGTACCCTCAAGCAAGAGAACTCTAACCCAAGACAGTGGAAAACCATGATACAGCACTTAAACTATTCCTTGTGGCCAGCCTTAAGAATCAATTACTCGACAATGGTTGATGATATCTTTAATAGCCACATTATTTCATGAATAAGTCATTTGAAAGAAAGGTATTGTGCAACTTGCGTAATTTCTCTGATATTTCTCAAATTGGCTTTACTACATACTAAACAGACTAATCCATGTTAGTGAAAATTACATTAAACACATAACAATACAAAAAGCAACATCAGTGTAGTGAGGACACTGATATTACATGAATTTTATGTAACGGCGTACTTCTAAAACAATTAACAACGCATACGTTACGGGGAAATCACTCCCCCCCCCCTCTCTCTCTCTCTCTCTCTCTCTCTCTCTCTCTCTCTCTCTCTCTCTCTCTCTCTCTCTCTCTCTCAATTTTGTATGATCTCATGAAAATTAATTTTGTACTTGCCACAAAACAGCAAGTATAAGAACTAAATAAAATAAAAAATCAGGTAACATTAGAAAATCCAAATAAACAAGAATCTTGTTACGTTTTATTTCTCCTCTCTTTTTACGTTAAGCCTTAAAGTGAATCAATTTTAAGACATACTTCTGCCATCCCGATGATATGTGGAATTGTTTACATCTCCCACGATACCACTAAACTCCTATAAGATGTCACTTTTGTTTTCTCACATGGGTGGCAAAGACAAGGGGCAGGACAATGTCCTGGAGACTGACCCTCATACATATGATCAGTGCTAGAGTCCCTCTCTACCTACGCTAAGACCAGGGAAGGCAGGCAATGGCTGCTGATAACTCAGTAGGTAGACATAGTGGCCCTCAAGTAAAACCTTCCCTAGATCACTGGGACAGTGAGATTGCAGAGACTACTGAAAATTATTGGGCTTGAACTCTCAACCATCAGAACGTGAGTGAGGAATGTTTCGAATAGGCTATCACAACCCCGGTTGCTGCATACATAATCCTGAGAAACAAAGACTGCACGCATAATCCTGTCTTTCTATTATCTTTGGTTTGCTAAATAGTTTAAAGGTTCCTTCCGACATTATTAGATGGAATGACATTTCCCTTCATCATAATCGAATATTTTTATATTTCTCACAATATCTCTTAATTCAGTTAATTTTTTTTATTTTTTTATGGGATTCTTAGAACCCTGCTGTATAACTAGATATATAGTTTTTCTTCAAGTCTGAATAAATAGCAACAGTTTTTTGAAATTTTCGATATAAATAAATTTCAAGATTAATTTGGAAATTCAAGAATGATTTAGCTTTACAGGATCTCGTGACTCATTCCAATAGTATACGGTTTCATTCCTCCAGTGGGGTTAGTGTTGGTCCTACATGGTATTAATCACTTATCCATGCAGCCTAATGTGTGAGGCTTGCTTGCCCCATCAAAAAATCTGAACTTTTAAAGCATGTTGGTCACTAATTCAATTCCCCTTAGAATAGGGCTGTTCGCAATGACAGGCATGATCACACTGCTCTTGTATTCTCTTTACATTGTAGTTTCAGCACTTCCATCCTCGACGTATATGCCCTCTTCTTCGTTTCTTAGATGAAGTGTGAATCCCTAAGTTAAAACAGGTTAGATGATGTGTCTTCAAGACTGTCTTTGATTGTCCATGTAGTCTAAATCGTGAGGCTCTATCGCCACTTCAGAATATCTAGACTTATAAACTATGTTGATCCTAGATTAGATTTCCTTAGACTTGTGCTGTCCATAATGACAAGCCGTGGTCTCGCTGCTCCAGTACCCTCTCTGCAATGAAGTAGCATCTCTACTTCCAATTAAAACTTATACACCGATGAAGTGGATGATCCCACAGTCACAATGTACTTGATGTCATGTCTCCAGGGTTGTCCATCCAATGCAGTCTAAATCGTGAGACTTTCTTGCCTTCACGGAGTAGCTAGATTTGTAAAAAGTGTTGGTCCTAGATTACATTAACCATAGAGCAGCATTGTTCCTAATGACAAGTAGTGACCTTGCTGTTCCAACATTCTCTCAGCAATGAAGTAGCTTCTACACTCCAATTCCAGTTATCTATACCTTCTTTTCTACAATGAACTATACAGTTCCATTGTTGAAATGGATTGGATGTAAGGTCTTCAGAGCTGTCCTTCCTTGTATAACAGTCTAAATAGAGGGCGATTTTTCCCACTTTGAATATCTAATATGTAATCCCCTTGGTCCCCGATTCAATTCCCCTTAGAGTTCTACTGTACCCCATGTTTAGCTGTGATAAGATTACTCCAGCATTCTATTTAGGAATGAAATTGGTTTTGAACTTCCATCGAGGTTATCCATACCTTTCCACTTTTTATGCTACTTTGGCATGGTCTTTTACTTATAACTATCTGATTTATTTTTGGCATACGAAAACATCCAAGGAAATTTCTCACTGACTCAACAATACTCCGGTTAGGTTCCAACAAAAGACGATAACTGTAGCTATGTTGTCCCAATTAATATTTGGCGCCAATAGCTGTTTCGAGCAATCTTCAAATGGGTCTTTGGCAATGCTACAATGGCCAAACAATGGAGTTGTAAGAAAAAATTGTTGGAGTAAAAGAATGCAATGGCATGCTTACCAAAATTTCTTCTTGATAGGGTGGCAAAAGAAAAGTTGAACCAAAATGTTTGCAAGTATGTGGGTGGGTGTGTTAAAGCATTGAATTCCAGACCTAGAGACCAAA
This sequence comes from Palaemon carinicauda, assembly GCF_036898095.1. Taxonomy (NCBI): domain Eukaryota; kingdom Metazoa; phylum Arthropoda; class Malacostraca; order Decapoda; family Palaemonidae; genus Palaemon; species Palaemon carinicauda. Next base: position 9,001,485 of record NC_090725.1, on the reverse strand, counting down.
CGTCTGGGCTGACAGGGGTGGCATCGTTTGACGCGCTAACACCAAGGAAATCTTATGGTGCCGGTCACGGGTCAATTGGTGGAACGTGGCATGTGCCAGGTCACGTGAAATGTGCTATGAAGAATTATTTTTTGTCAGCCCTAACGAAGAGATGAGAAAAGCCACAAGTCCCAAAATCAGGCACAACACGTAAAACACATAGAACCTTTATCCCTTGTGGTCGTTGTTTCCGATGATTGCACCAAACCCCTGACCTTGAACTGAGGTAAATTTCACAAATGACCTTTGGAAACCAAACGGTACACATTTGATGCAACCCACAAGAGGAACACGATGGTGTAAATTACATTCCCGTATCTTGATTAGTTAAAGTGTAATCTCCCAAAAGCGAAGTGCCCAAATTTGACCCTTGACCTAATCTCAGAGGTTAACAATTGACTCAGGACCTTAAAATGGGTACCAATCGCTTCATCTCGTGACGCCCGACACGTGTTTTTTTGTCCCGAGACTCTGTTATTATTGTTACAAAACAAGAGGAAGAGAAATAATATAGAATAGTGTGCCCGAGTGTACCCTCATGCAAGAGAATTCTAACCCATGACAATGGAAGGCCATGGTACAAAGGCTATGATACTACCCAAGACTAGAGAACAATGGTTTGATTTTGGAATGTCCTTCTCCTAGAAGAGCGGCTTACCATAGCTAAAGAGTCTCTGCTACCCTTACCAAGAGATAAGTGGCTACTGAACAATTACATTGCAGTATTTAACCCCTTGAGAGTAGAAGAGTTGTCAGGGGTATAAGGACAGAGGAGAATATGTAAAGAATAGGTCAGACTATTCGGTGTATGTGTAAGCAGAGTAAATGAACCGTAAACAGAGAGAAGGATCCAATATAGTACTATCTGGCCAGTCAAAGGACTCCATAACACTCTAGTAGTAGTATCTCAACGGGTAGCTGGTACCCTGGCCAACCTGCTACCTACAAATTCAAACAGCTTAATTAGGGGCCCGACAGGAGGAGAGGGTATCGTATCAACCCTCTTAGCAGTCGGTGTTATGAGAGATGCCAAAAGCGAGCGAGGGTTAAAGATTTAAACAGCAAAGAAGTTGAACCAGACAATTCTTCATCGTTTAAGGGATTAACTGCTGCAATGTAATTGTCCATTAGCTACATTCCTCTTGATAAGGGTAGAAGAGATTCTTGAGAGTCCTGCTGTTTCATTGATGTTAATTTGTGTACTAGTTTTACATGCTATTTTGCAGATGTTAGAATCCGCTGCTTTTTGTTTATATAAAAGTTAATGTGTATTTTTAATCATTTTTGGGTATTGACAAGATCAATAACCTTTTTGATACTTCCTACATATGGGAATTTTTCTTTACTTTATTTGACCGCTGCTTGTGGGCACAACGTACTCAATTATCCCTTTTGCATTCCAGAACATCTCCACTCTATCCAACAATTTCCTATACATTACATTGTCCTTTCTACATACAATTCTGAAATAGACATTCCTTTCAACAACCTTTTCTCTAATATCTTTACAATACTAATCCATATAAAATTATGGTCTGCCTCGCATACTAACCTTTTAAGTATTGTTAACTTAATCAGTATTTTCATCCTTATTATTACTATTATCATTATTATAACAAGCCAAGCTACAGCCATGGCTACAAGAGCAGAATGCTACAAGCCCAAGGGCTGCAAGCTTGAATCAAAAGGAAACTGAGAAGTAAAGAATAAACTATCAAAGAGAAATCATAAAGAAGTAAAACACATAAAGATAAATAACAATGTCAAATAAGTAACAGATAAAATATTTCATAAGACTTAAGCTAACTTGCTCAACAATTTTTTTTCACAAGTCTTAACTACACTATCATTACTATCACTAGCTAAGCTACAACCCTAATAGAAAAAGGAGGACGCTATAACCCCAAGGCCTCCAACAGCAAAAATAGCCCTGTGACGAAAGGAAATACGGGAATAAATCAACTACACGAAAAGTATTGAGTAATTGATATAAAATATCTTAGGATCATAACAACGTTGAGATTAATCTGTCATATATAAAATATGAAGAGAGACTTATGTCAGCCTGTTCAACAGAAAAGCATTCGCTGAAAATTTTAACTCCTGAAGTTCCACCAATTCAACTGCCTGATTAGGAAGATTATTCCACAATCTGGTCACAGCAGGAATAAAATTTATAGAATACTGTGTGGTATTAAGCCTCATGATAGAAAAGACATGACTTATAATTAACTGCATACCTAGTACTTCGCAGAGGATGGTACAGTCTGGGAAGATCTAAATGCAATGGAGATTCAGAATTATGAAAAATTTTATGCCATATGCATAAGGAGCTAACTAAACGACGGTGCCAGAGATTCATATCAAGATCAGGAATAAGAAATTTAATAGACTGCAAGTTTTTGACCAACAAATTAAGATGAGGGTCAGCAGCTGAAGATCAAACATTAGAAGAATACTCGAAACAGGACAGAATGAAGGAATTAAAACACCTTTTCCGAATAGATTGAATACCAAAACTTTAAAAGACTTTCCCAATGTGACATTTTTTGTGCAATTGAAGAAGACACAGACCTAATGTGAATTGTATAGAGGTAAATAAACATTATCAATGCTGAGATCTGGATGTTGAGGAACCACCGTCTTCGACCTACTTACACTTACAATCATACCTTGTTAGGGTTCAACTTTATGCCCCATAATTTGCACCATACACTAACTAGTTAGATCTCTATTAAAGGATTCAACAACCACAGATTTATATTCAGGAAATGAAACTGAGGCAAAGAGAGTAGCATCATCTGCTTATGCAACGAGCTTGTTCTCTCGGCCAAACAACATATGTGTATATAGTATGAAAAGTAATAGGCAAAGAACACTACCCCGAGGAACACCAGATATCACATTCCTATAGTCACTAGGGTTCCCATCAGCAACAATTCTTTGCAATATATTACTTAAAAATTCAATAATGATGTTAAAAACACCCCTAGTTCCAACTGTTTGAGTTTGAAAACAGGGACCTCATGATTAACACGGTCAAAGGCATCACTAAAATCGGCTAATAATACAAACTTCCTGACCACAATCAAGGGATTTCTGTACAGCATTGGAGATTGTAACAAGGGCATCACATGCGCCAAGGCCTTCACGAAAACCAAATTGCAAACTAGGGAACAGATGATTACCTTCAGCAAACCTATTTATATGTTTTGCCAATAGACATTCAAAAACTTTAGATAATACAGGAGTTATGGGAATTGGTCTGTAATCAGCTTGGCTAGAGCCACCACAAACACATTTACTTAATGGAGTAACATTACCAATTCTCCAACTAGTGCAAAAAGAACATTTTCTTGCTCACTTGCAGAAAATAACAGACAACTTAGAAGCTAAGAAATCAGCAGTCTTTATAAAAAAAAGGAAAAATACCATTTGGGTCTACACACACTCACCCCAAAAAGCTAAACTAGTTAGTTTAGCCCCAGGAAAATAGGACTGAGTAAGATTGAATTTCTCATTACTCTGCTTAATGTCAAACATATCAGCTGAAAGGGTTGCTCTTTCCTTTGGGTAGTGTGACAGAGCCATATGGTTTAATTAAAGGAGGAACTGTTAAGTCTATACCAAAGAGTGCAAATTCAAGGGTAGTGTACCACCCGTGTGTCACACGATCGTAACGACATTTCTCTTTTTTGTATATATTATCCTTTGTATCTTCGCTCTCCCTTCGCACTGACAGTAACTTGTATTAACTTGTCTGCCTACTTCATTGTTAACTGTTAACAGAACCGGCTGCCGGCTTGACAACAAATAGCATGTTTGTATTTTGTGATCTTCTTACCAGGCCCTAGTGTGTATATATACTCGATGTGTCTGTAATAAAGTTACTCAGTTGCATTCATCTCGCCTTTGACTCAAAACCTACTCTTGGCTTGTCACATTGGTGACCCCGGAGGTCAACTTGCTCCTCCCGCCTTCCCCCCATCACTGTTACTATGGCGGACTCCACGGAATTTGGCGCTGCCCCATTTAAACTTTCGCCGTTTGCCAGCGGAGAGGCGTTTGCTTGGTTTTAGCACACAGAAGTCCAGTTCCGCATCAAGGGCGTGACTCGCTCAACCACCAAAGCAGATTATGTTCTCGCGGCGATACCAAAGGACACCTTCCCGGAAATCTCTGACTGGCTTTGTGAACAAGGAGACACCCCAATAGCATATGACGCCCTCAAAACATACCTTCTGCAGCAGTACTCGCCGTCCCCAGCCGCCCGTATAGCAAAGCTTTTTCAGCTCTCCCAACAACCGTTGGGGGACCAAAGGGCTTCGTTCGCCCTCAGGGAAATGACCAATATCGCTCGCCTGCAACCTGCCGCAGACGGCTTTCCTCATGAGGTGAACCTACTTCGTGCCCTTTGGGTACGCCGTTTACCCGAACCTGTACGCACTGCCATCCCAATGTTGATGGTATACCCATAAAGGACTTGATGACCAAAGCCAACGCCCTTATGGACAGCCACTTCACAACCTTCAAGACCTCCATCAACGCTTCCACTCCTGACGAAGAGGACACCTATTCAACACCAACCGAAGCTGACGTGAATACTGTAGGACACACACACCTACCCCGTGACGTGCCGGAGCGGCGAAAAAGCCACCCATCAACCAGCACTCGCTCTCACCCCAACCAACGACTTCTACAGCCACTTACTGCCGCCCATCGGCCGCAGTTTTGCTACTACCACTCCAAATTCGAGGCTGCCGCGAAGAAATGAGCCAAGGAATGTCAATGGCAAAAAAAGTGTAATTAGGCCATCGCTCGTGGCCTCCCGAGATTCTAATCTTTTCTTTTTACATGATGCAGGAACCATAGACAAGGGTGGTTGTCATTCTCTTTTGCCAAGGGAACTCTTCAGGACACGACTTAGTCTATCTAAGTCTGTCGATGTCCGCCTGGTAGCTGCCAATGGATCTGCGATACCCACCTACGTTTACTAGAACCTCACATTATCGTTTGGAAACGGTAAATTTAATTAGAAGTTTCTCGTTGCTGACGTTACATTGCCAATCCTCAGTGTGGATTTCCTCTCTCACTTCCACCTTCTGGTCGATGTCCCCGACCGACGATTGGTCAGCGCAGACTCGTACTTGTCGACACCTCTTCAACCTGCCCGCTGCAACCTTGCTCTCCACATCAGCGCACCCACAGATGCCTACGCCCACCTCCTCACATCGTACCCAGACATTTTCCGTCCAGAACTTCGCCAAACGCCCACGACTCCTGCCAAACATAGTATTTATCACCATATCAAGACGATGGGACCTCCAGTCTTTGCCAAATTCACTCGTCTGGCACCGGATCGATTGGCGCCGCCAACCAGACGTTCACTGAAATGGAAGAAATGGCTCCAGCCCATGGTCGTCACCCTTACACATCATCCTGAAGAAAGAGGGCTCCCTCTGTCCGTGTGGGGACTACAAGTGCCTGAACATGCAAACAGATCTGGATCACTACCCCCTCCCAAACATCACCGACGTGACCTCCTACCTGCACAAAGCGAAGGTTTTTTCCACTCTCGACCTTCTGAAGGGGTATTATCAGGGGCCTATGAACCCAGAAGACATCCCCAAGACAGCCATCCCCACTCCCTTCGGTGCACACACCTTCAATTACTCCTGTTTTGGCCTTCGTAATGCTGGAGCCACTTTTCAACGTCTTATGGATGGCATCTTAGGGGACCTCTCCTTCTGTGTATGTAATGTGGACGGTATACTTGTGTTCTCTTCCTCAAAAGAGGAACACCTCCCTCACCTGCGCATCATGCTCGACCGCCTACAACAAAACGGCCTTGTAGTCCGGTACGACAAATATACCTTTGGCGTCAATGAAGTGTCGTTCTTAGGGCACTGCATCACTCCTGAAGGAGTCCATCACTTCCCTGAGAAGGTAGCAGCCGTTCAGAACTTCCCCACGCCCTCGACCGTCAAAGCACTGCAAGAATTCTTGGGTATGATCAACTATTATCACCGTTTTCTGCCAGCCCTTCCCGCCACTCTTACTCCTCTCTACGCCTCCCTCAAGGGCAAACCATAAGACCTGAAGTGGGGTCCCCTTCAAGAAGCGACCTTCTGCAACGCAAAGAATGCCCTATCAACCGCTGCTGCTCTCACTTCTCCCGTCCCATATGCCCCTCTCCTTTTCGCCACTGATGTCAGCGACGTCGCTATTGCTGCAGTACTCGAACACGTGGTAAACAGCTCGCCCCGCCTATTGGCCTTCTTCAGCAGAAAACTGTCCAAGGCAGCATCGGGTTACTCTACCTTCGATCATGAATTGCTGGCGGTGCACTTGGCTGTCCGTCACTTTCACTATTTCTAAGAAGATACGTCCTTCATCATTCGCACAAACCACATTCCTCTGGTGCACACCTTCACTCGACAGTCTGACGCCTGGTCTGCCCGTCAACGCCGACATCTCTCTGCCGTGGCTGAATACAATTGTACCCTTCAACACGTCCCTGGGAAAATGAATCCCGTTGCCAATGCCCTGTCAAGAAAAATGCTGGCCACCGATCAACTGGGATTGGATTACAACGCCATAGCTGAAGCCCAATGACAGGATCCAGAGTATCAAGCATTTAGACATCCTGCATATCCCTTCGTTGGAAAGACGTCCCCCTTGACGACTCTAACATCACCCTCCTCTGTGACATCAGCACTGGTAGACCGCGACCGTGGATTCCTGCTCCCATGCGGCGTCAGGTGTTTGATTTCATTCATGGCCTCTCACATCCCTCGTGCCGTTCTATTACACATCACAAGGACATCGTTACCTGTTTATCGTCATCGACAACTCCACTCGTTGGCCTGAAGCCATTCCCATGAACACTGCAATGTCTGCCTCATGTACATCTGCCTTACGCTCAGGATGGATAGCTAGATTTGGTATCCCTGAGCATATTACTTCTGACAGGGGTACCACTTTCACCTCTCAATTGTGGACATCATTAGCGAATCTCCTGGGCATCACCCTACATCAGGCAACTGCCTACAACCCCGCACCCAATGGAATAGTTGAATGTTTTCATCACACCCTTAAAGCAGCTTTGATGTCCCGCTGCAAGGACTCCATCTGGTTTACTCAGCTTCCCTGGATCTTCCTGGAACTAAGGACCACTCCTAAAGACGCCCAAGACGTCACGGCAGCTGAAATGGTGTATGGCGACCCCTTGGTCGTCCCTGCCGAATTTTTTTCTTCTGCAACCTCCTCAGACGATCTCCAGCGCATACGTCACGTCGTGGGAAAATTTACTCCATGCCGCCAAACTTACAAGCCCCAGCGAGCATCACATACCGACAGACTTGCACTCTGCAACGCACGTCTTCCTACGCAACAACACTAGCAAACCACCGCTAACACTCTCTTACACGGGCCCTTTCCTTGTGATCCAACGCAATCCGTAAGTATTCCTACTAAACATTCGTGGCAAAGAAGACTGGGTCTCCATTGATCATCTAAATCCTGCTTATCTCCTGCCAGATGACCCGCCTACAGTTCTCCTCTTTAGATCAGGACGCCCTATTTAACATGTACAGTATGTCATTTTTAGGGAGGGGGGAGTCATGTACCGCCTGTGTGTAACACGATCGTGCATAGTAACGACATTTCTCTTTTTTGTATATATTATCCTTTGTATCTTCACTCTCCCCTCGCACTGACAGTAACTTGTATTAACTTGTCTGCCTACTTCATTGTTAACTGTTAACAGAACCGGTTGCCGGTTTGACAAGAAATAGCATGTTTGGATTTTGTGACCTTCTTACCGAGACCTAGTGTGTATATACACTCGATGTGTCTGTAATAAAGTTACTCAGTTGCATTCAACTCGTCTTTGACTCACAACCTATTCTTGGCTCGTCACAGTAGCCTACCACTTATGCCCCTGGGTTATACCAGAAAGCGTTTCTTTTATGGTTAAATTATATCCCTTTTCTGTTGAAGTATAAACTATCTGGGCAACAGCTCTTAGCTGAGAATAGTTATTCCAAATCACATCTGATCTGTTACCCTTCCAAAGATGATATGAAGCACATTTACAATCATCATTAGTTACTCAGACTTCGTACCATCCCTTTTCTCGCGCAAGGTTTCACATTACCACCATCAAACCTTTTTATTTATTTATTTCCATTAACAACTCTCACCAGAAAAAAGAGTTATTTAAAATATTCCACAATTTATTCCATTCCAAGATCTCTTCCTAACTTTTTGAACAAATGCTGGTTTTCTAGTTTCACTATTTGTGTGATTCACCTAGTCTCTCGCCCTGTAATCATTAATCACACATCGTTCCAACTGCTGATACAGATAAATTGTTTACATATAACAGTACTTTCTCCATATGGTTTCAACTTACCCAAATAACCCTTCCTTGCCCTCTCCGGCTTTCATCTTTCACAGCATCAAATACTTTCAAGCTCTCTCACTAGTTTATGCAGTTTGTTTTCGGTATCTATCTTTTATATTCGGAAAAATCTTCAACATACTCATCTAATCAACTCAGGACTGCATTCCATTTAAACCGGATCGCTTTATTAAAAGTCGCTCATACGGGATAGAGGGAAAGGGAGAGAAAATTTCGCCGTCGTTCAATTATCTAAGGATGGAACATGAAGACATGATTAGTATCAAGACCCCACTCCAACTATACTAGAACAAAGGAGGCCCAGGCTGCTGATGACACAGGCAGACTTATAGCAAACCTCAACATACTGTCCCTATATTAGGATAGAAAGGTTATGTTCACTATTGGAAACTATCAACACGTGAACGGGGCTTGACCATGGGACCCACGTACTGCAAATCTCCGAAATATCCAGTCAGTTATCACAGTACCTTTAGTATCTTTTTTTTTTTTCTCTCTCTCTAAATTTTGCTTCTCTGGGGAACAACTTTTTATTCTCCCGTAAGAACTTGAAGTGCACCGTCTCACCCATATGGTTTAATTTCTTATCTTTTTCTTCCATTTGTCTTTTCATTTGTTATGGAATAATACTTCGTGATTTTTTAGATTATATATCAAAACAGAGTAGATGATTTATGACGTTGGTGGAAGCTGTGTCGAAAAGGGCAGTGGGTGGAAGAATATCTGATCGCTATGAAGTTGACGCAAAAGTTGAAATAGATTGGGAGACGAATAGATGAAAATAGAAACAAGAACAACATTAGATTTATAAAAGGAGTGAATTTGAAATACAAAATTTCTGTTAACAATGAGATAATCAGCATAAAATACTTACTATAATGAATAATTCTTTTCCCAAGAAAAATATTTACTAAAATAAATGGCGCTATTCAGTAACTTGAAACTCTTCGAGATTAAGTCCATACAGCCTTGTATTCGATTAAGATTTCGTATTGGGGTATTTTGAAAAGGGGAATATTATATAAAAAAAACTCTTTCTCTTTTTATATTTGTTAGGGATATCTTAATATTAACTTCCTAATACCCAGTAATTAGAGAAATTTCGTAAAAGCTTATGATTGAATGATTTCATAACATCCCATCCTTTGTATCGGCATGTTACTGCCTTCAAAAAAAAAAAAAAAAAAAAAAAAAAAAAAAAAAAAAAAAAGACTTTTGTTCAGTAAAGACCTTATTGACAATGCTAAAATTTTAACATTGGTCATAAGTTGTGCGTTCGAACAAAAATACTAAAATACAGTGTATTGTATTTATACATCACCTCGATCTGTGGCTACAACTTCCGCCTTACCTGCAAGAGAAAAAAAACAAACAATATATAATGATAAATGCTATCATATTATTATTCATATAAATGTAACTAAAATAAATAAATTTTCAATATACAAGTGAAGTCAAATTATTGCCTAACAATGGAATTATAAATAGCATTTTGATGGAGGAAAATTAAAGAATAAAAATAAAATATTTTCATTAAAAAACAAGATTCTTTTCTTCATAAAAAAGTACTTTCCCTTACTCAACAGCAAACTACAGAGCCCTTACCATTCAAAAAGCTAGACTATGAAATCGTATATTTATGTATCAAAAAAGAAATTAAGGTAAATCTAATATGCACCCTAAAAAAAAAAAAAAAAAAAAAAAAAAAAAAAAAAAAAAAAATTCTACCTCAGAAGTAAAGAAGTAAATGTACGAATAAAACAGCATGTAAAATACAACCTAATAATCAGAGTGCAGACTCAAAAGAGCAAGTATACAGTATGTGTGACCCCCTATATATGATAAAAAAATAAAAAAAGACTTCTGCAATCCAACGGTAAAACGGATTATTTCTGTGGTACGAAAGTAAGCGAGTCTAGAAAAACTCTTCCGGTTCACAAATAATGTTTTCCTAGTTACTATGGCTTCATGGGAACATACAGTAAGGTCTCACTTACTCACACATTCCACCAATAACAGGTGAAAAAAAAAAAAAAAAAAAAAAAAACCACCACCACCTTTCCGTATACATCTAATGTTGGTCATCAGTAGTATGTCTATCTCAAATGTATTTATTGAACCCATAATTTCCCAAAACGAATAGTATTTTTTTTTTTTTTTTAAAGCCAAGGACTTATTCATGTAGAATGGATAATTCAATCAATCTATTTGCGGTGACCAGACAGTTTGCCAATGGACAATTCGCTCCCATATATATGTGACTCCATTTCTTGAATCCCCACCAAATAGTCATACCTATCCAGGCTTAAGATTCTAAATTTGGGACCGAAAAATTATGCAAATTAACAGAAACTTTTTGACTTACCGCAGTTTTAAGTGGGGCAAGTCCATGCACCTAAATAAAAAGTAATAGCCTTTATTCGAAATTAAAATCCACAAAAGTTAGTCTTTTAACTACCATAAACATCAAAGCTTATAATGCTTTGAGAATATAAATATATCATTTACCCAAAACGCAACATAGTTATGGTTTCCCCTCAAAAGTGTGATGCTTTTGAATTAAAAGTGACCATAAGCTACTACGGTGAAATGCTATAAAATATTTAATAAAATCATTCATCTTCCGAACGGTGGCCTAAAAGCAATTATAGTTTCCATATTAATCCCAAACAGAAAGAGTTCACAAATTTCAATTAACTGTAATTGCATTTGAGCCTAAAGATAATCACACAGTGACCTACTTAATGTCTGTCACCAAGAGTTTTTGAATAGTAACTGCATATGAATTTTGTCTACATTTAATAAAAATGACCACAAAGTCCAATAATCACACATATAAATCTTTTCACAAAAGCAATAGGAAAACATTGGTTTATCTTTGCACTGACAATAAAGAAAAATACGGAATTCAATTTATAGGTGTGAAAAATTAATTATATCATACATCTAATAACTTAATAAAAATAATCAGCTGTTTATTATGTAAACATCTTCCCAAAGCTAAACCGAGTATTTCCGAAGAAGAAAATATATAACCTATACTCAATTTTTTTAATGAGGCGTATTTGCACTGACTCGCAGCGGTGCCCTTTTAGCTCGGAAAAGTTTCCTGCTATCTGATTGCTTAGAATCATCTTGTCCAACTAATCAGCGAGTAGGGAACTTTTCCGAGCTAAAAGGGCACCCCTGCGAGTAGGTGCAAATCTGCCTCACTAAAAAGAATTCACTATAGCGCACAATTAGTTGTAAGATGTTCCTCGAGTTACGTAAACTATAAATCATGATACCCATGTCAATCAATGCCTGGTTCTCAAAATAATAAAATATGATTCGTTATGATCTTCTCGAGGAGTACGTTACATAAAGGTTATTTTCGTATAATCTTGGATGCTGATTACTTCATTTTTTTCCTCATTACAAGCACCTGCTGACGTCAGTACGGAGATTCCGAAATGCATGTTAATGACCCAAAAGAGCGGAATTTACATAATTTCTTTTATCGTTCGTTTGCCTGTATTTTCCATTAACGTACCCCAGTGTGACATATATTGTTCTCTAGTCTTGGGTAGTGCCATAGCCTCTGTACCATGGTTTTCCACTGTCTTGGGTTAGAGTTCTCTTGCTTGAGGGTACACTCGGGCAAACTATTCTATCTTATTTTATTTTTCTTCCGCTTTTTTTATTAAAGATTTTATAGTTTATATAGGAGATATTTATTTTAATGTTGTTACTTTTCTTGAAATATTCTGTTTTCCTTTTTTCCTTTCCTCACTGGGCTATGTTCCCTGTTGGAGCCCCTGGGCTTATAGCATCCTGCTTTTCCAACTAGAGTTGTAGCTTAGCTAATAATAATAATAATAATAATAATAATAATAATAATAATAATAATAATAATAATAATGCCTTGGAAAATCAAATATGAAACAAAGAAAAAAGTAGAAACTGATAAAATATGGAAAGAAGAATGTTAAATTGTGTAACACGATAATTACCCGAAAGTGTATAATATCATTTGTACAATGAGATAACTGCTATGTTCAACACATCTCGAAAAACACGTGAAAAATGTCGGCCAACTTTTCGGACTCTTGAAATGGAGAGGCAGCTGAAATACATGGACGCAACAATGTTTTCCAATTAACACGAGAAGTTTTAATTCCGGAAAATGAATATAACCCCAGCTTTGAAAAATGTAGCTTTTATTTATAATTGCACAAGAGAGAGAGAGAGAGAGAGAGAGAGAGAGAGAGAGAGAGAGAGAGAGAGAGAGAGAGAGAGAGAGAGACAGACAGACAGAGAGTGTTTGCTCAACATTTCCTTCAAGTGTCGTAATCATACTTATTTGAATATACACTGTGTGTGTATATCTATCTATATCTATCTATCTATCTATCTATCTATCTATCTATATATATATATATATATATATATATATATATATATATATATATATATATATATATGATAAATTTTTGCACATTTAGACGTGTTTTTCATATTCAAATAAGCCATATATTTTTGCTACATTAATGTCTGGATTCTCTTAACGACCTCGGGATCAAAGGCCCAGGCGAAATAACACAAAGACAAGAGCTTGTGACCGGCCGGGAATCGAACCCTGGCCCGACAAACTTGTAGAGACATTGCTAAACCAATTGGTTTAGTCCTTGTCACTACAAGTTTGCCGGACCAGGGTTCGATTCCCGCCCGGTCACAAGCTCTTGTCTTTTTTGTTATTTCGCCTGGGCCTTTGATCCCGAGGTCGTTAAGAGAATCCAGACATTAATGTAGCAAAAATATATGGCTCATTTGAATATATATATATATATATATATATATATATATATATATATATATATATATACATATATATATATATATATATATATATATATATATATACATACACACACACACATATATATATATATATATATATATATATATATATATATATATATATATATATATATATACATACATATGTGTGTGAATGAGAGAGAGAGAGAGAGAGAGAGAGAGAGAGAGAGAGAGAGAGAGAGAGAGAGAGAGAGAGAGAGAGATTCTGAAATAGTCCGCGGATATGAAAACCAACTTTCTGAAGATTGTTTGTAAATGAAATGTAAATAATTTACTACTGTAATTTGCTGATCAAACGGATCCTTACAGTCTCCTCTCCTATTCAATCAACTTTAATCCAGCATTTGGATATGGTAAGAAAGATCGACAGTGTTCTGTTATTTCTTGTTCTTCCCATTTTGTAAAAACTTCCTTTAAATGTCGCTCATGAATGGCAGAGGCAAGGGACAGTGACATTGCCCTAGCAATCAGGACAATGCCCTAGAGACTGACCATATATTATATGATCAGCGCCCAAGCCTCCTCTCCACCCAAGCTAGGACTAGGGAGGGCCAGGCAGTGGTTGCTGATGATTCAGCAGATAGACCTATAGGCTCCCCCAAACCCTCAACCTTAGCTCACAAGGATGGTAAGGTTGCAGACACTAATGGCACTAAAGAGTCTGAGCGGGACTCGAACCCCCGACTGGGAAACACCAGGCAGAGACGTTACCGATCAGGCCACAGCAACCTTATAATGAAGATAAGCTAAATCATAGCTGTAAATACTTCAGAAAAGACATCGTTATTAACACCATTGCACTATTTAAAGGACAGGACACGCAACTAAATAAAACGATGACTACTTCGTTCTTCTCTTTTTCCCAACACTGACCTTAGACAATAATTAAATGGTATCGCGTTTTGTAACTTGTCTAGCAATATTTACAATCAAATGCCGATGAATAGTAGAGTTCATATTCATTTCCTTGTCTGAGAGATATCGTATTTTTGAGATAAATTATATCTCACAGACCTCATATTTATTACAAGGTTTGACAGACATCACATGTCATTCATTTATTACCTGTGTATAATGTACATGTCCCCGGTGAATGGAGGTCACTGCATTAGGTAGTGATTATGAATTATTAATAACCCTCGATATCAATAATATGTAGTTCCTATAAATAATTAAATTGTAATGTTCACTTCTCTGATAAAATGTCGTTCTCATAAAACTATATTTATCAAAAACACTTGCTTTGGCTGCCAGGGAATTTGACGCAAGTAGGCTAGGGAGTTTCAATTCACACATGACATGTAAATATGGTTACGGGCTCTGGAAAAAAAAAAAAAAAAAAAAAAAAAAAAAAAAAAAAAAAAAAAAAAAAAACATTTACATTTCCAGGAAGAGATGACCTCCAAAAAAAAGAAAAAAGAGAGAGAGAGAGAGAGAGAGAGAGAGAGAGAGAGAGAGAGAGAGAGAGAGAGAGAGAGAGAGAGAGATTTTTAAAAAAGAAACTTGTGCATTTACCTTTTTAGTAACGTAACTGGAACGACCAGGAACAATGTTTTGTAATACTTGTTATTCCTGTGTAACAATCATTTGACGCATTTGATATTCTTACAAACGAAATACTTGATGATGATTATGATGTCAATAACAATGTCAAAAAGTAACAAGAGTATTATTTGCAACTTTTATACTCCAATAACAGATCTTACTTCAAGATTATGAGTTAAACATTTTTCAAAAACGTCTTCTTGATATATTCCTTTTTGCAAGTATATGGTCTTTCAAAAGAGAAATGTTCATCTTTTAATTTTTCATATCTATGATTTAAAATGTAAAACTGACTAACTCTTTTGCGGGTAATACTATCAAACATAGCAATAACAAAATCAATAGCTTATGGTAAAAGTACTGACTGTATGTCGTTGAAGTGACTACTTTCGAAACCAAAGTTTATGTGTATAAACCATAAGGGAAAGTTAACGGTAAGCAATAATTTCTATTTGATATCCATCAAACCTTGTGCGAGTTTATCGAACATAAGAACATTTAGTGAAATGGGAAATGCATTTCAGAGTTCAGGATATCTGATAAAAATGGTACATAATAAATTAATTTAATTAATATCGATAAGGTCCCAAAACATGAAAAATAGGTTTCTTAAATATTTCGTCATGGATATTACTGCTGTCATAACAATGTGTTTAATAAAACCTATTCCAAGTTGAAATGTTTAAAGGTCGCTCATGAATGGTAGAGGCAAGGGACATTCACAATCCCCTAGCAGGACATATGATCAGCGCTCAAGCCCTTTTCCACCCAAGGTAAGACCAGGGAGAGCAAGCCAATAGCTACTGATGAATCAGTAGGTAGATCTATAGGCTCTGCCAAAACCCCATCTTTAGCTCACAAGGATGGTGAGGTTGTATACATACAAGAAACTATCGCGTTTGAGCGAGACTCGATCTCCCGTCCAACAGAACGCACCACACAGGGACGTTTCCATTAGGCCACCACAACTATAGTCCATTTCTTTTAGCGATGCATATTTGCACCGACTCGCGGCGGTGCCCTTTTAACTCGGAAAATTTTCCTGATCGCTGATTGATTAGAATTATCTTGTCCAACCAATCAGCGATCCGGAAACTTTTCCGAGCTAAAAGGGCACCGCTGCGAGTCGGTGCAAATATGCATCGCTAAAAGAAATGGACTATAAGCACTTTACATATACTTTCATTAGTTTAAACTAATGTTATTACCTCCACCAAGGAGGTATTACGATCAAGTCGTTTTATTTGTCTGTCTATGGACAATTGCCTGTGGGCAGGCTTACGTCAAAACTACAAGACGGATTTTGAAGAATTTTTACCACTGATAGATATTAGGTTATAGACGACTCCGTTAAATTTTGGAGATGATCCGGATCCAGATTCTGGTTTAATTATTTATTTATTTATTTGTCTCTGGAGAGAATTACGTCAAAACTACTCGACGGATTTTAACGAAATTTCCACCCCAAATTTTAATGGGGTCGGTCATGACCTAAGATCTATCATCTTAGGTCATGACCGACCCCATTAAAATTTGGATGTGATCCGAATTCTAGATCCGCATTTGTATTTTCGCCATTTTAAAGATAACGTCAAACAAATTGCCAGATTTTGATAAAATCTCCACCACAGACCATGGAGGAGAAGAGTCCATTAACCTTTGGCGGAGGTCAGAAATCTCTGAATTCTCTTGTTTTAATATTCTTTCTAACCTTTAAATGAGTTAATAACCAGCGTTTTAAAAGATTAATAAAATAAAAAACTTAAGGATATGTTCTATCTTTGAATGGAATAATAAAGCGAAATTAGGAATACCTAGTAACCACTTTTTGTTACAACAAAAAATGGCAGAAAAGTATCTAACATTCACAGACTACAATTTTTCAGTGTAAGAAAAAAAATTATATATATATATATATATATATATATATATATATATATACACACACACATTCGCAACCACCACACACATTACTTGTCTAATATTATTTATATCAACAATCAACAATATCAGTCAAGAAGCATTAGTGACCTGAAGTATAGATGACAAAATGCAGAAAAGAAAATCGAATAAACAAAGACGTCTACGGAAGGGGTATGCTACATACTGTATACACTTCTGCATATATATATATATATATATATATGTATATATATATATATATGTGTGTGTATGTATATATATATATATATATATATATATATCTACATATATAAATATATATGTATATATATAATATATATATATATATATATATGTATGTATATATATATCTACACACACACACATATATATATATATATATATATATGCACATATATGCGCGCGTGCGTGTGAATGGGTGTGTGTGCGCGCGCGCGTGTTTATTCAGTGTTGAATGGGCAGTGAGATGTAACAATCCACGTATTAGAGGTCTCGGGCAAACTTGACCTTACAACTATATGTACTTAATTCTACATTAATATTTTGGGTCAAGGTGAAAAAAAAAACCTGATTTTATGACTTCGTCTTGACAAGAAGAGATACAAAACTTACGTATAATTCTCAGTTTGCACGAAAAGTATTGACGAAATATTATGAACTTGTATTTGATGCAGCTTCGTTCCAGTTAAAAATTAATTGGAAAAGCTTTTTTATAAAGTTCAACCAAACAATAAGAAACTAACAAATGCATTATTTCCTGCATGTGTAAATTAACAAACTGCAGTTGGAATAATGGAATCATATCAACATTTACATCCACTTTACATTAAGTGAGACTTCAAACATAGTGTGTTTTCATTTTAAACAAAGTCCTTTTGTTTCCCTTTTCACCTAAACCCCAAATCCCCCCTTTATTCGATTTTGAAATTCCCAAAACAGGAAGGGAAATAAGAAAATGTCGAAATAAATTGTTGACGCGCAACTTTGAAGGCCACGACAATTAGTGGAGGGAAACTTTTTTTTTTTTTTTTTTTTTTTTTTCGGGCCGGCCGTCAGGGGCACAGATTTCCCACGAATTTACTGTCTCCCGAAAAACAACGAATAGTGGTTGACAGATTGATTGGAACATTGGGGCTAATTCTCGTGGAGGTTTTCTACGATATGTTTTTAATTTATTCTCATCCTTTATTTATTTCCTTATTTCCTTTCCTCACCGGGCTATTTTTCCCTGTTGGAGCCCTTGGGCTTATAGCATCTTGCTTTTCCAACTAGGGTTGTGGCTTGGCTAGTAATAATAATAATAATAATAATAATAATAATAATAATAATAATAATAATATTGTAGTGAGGAAATTGCCGTGCAAACAATTGTATACATGGAAATACCTAAAATGTAAATTCTTAAAGATATTTATTGTTTTAATAGACATAAATGCTGTTGATATCTCTTCACAATACATTTTTCTCATTTCATTTTCTCAATGCAAAAAATATTATATAGCAATGTGAGCTTTTCCTGTAGCGATTGGATATCTATAAGTATTGAAGAAGTGTTGATGTTCACTGTTCTTGTACATAGGGAAAGCATCGTATTCTTTTTTACTTTTTACCTTTTTACGGGTTTATTTTTCGCCCTCCATCAGACACTAAAGGTCTGTTCAGGCGGGCCTTGGTGTGTGAAAAAATAATTTCTTTCCAGTTAATATTTTGCTCTGTATCGTTATCAGTTATTTCGCTAGCATTTGTATTCAGGCTTAATAGTTTTCAGGTCACTATTATAACACTTTCTAAAAAGATAAGTCTTCAGGTTTTTCTTGAAAGCTGCCATATTATTGCTATTCTTGACATCGAGTGGAAGGTCGTTAAAGAGTCTCGGTGCAGCATAAATGAACGTTCTTCCTCCTATTGCATGATTCACACTTAACCATAAGCATTTTCAAAGTCAAACTAAAGAGTTTCAAGAATCTAATGTGAATTTTAAAATGAAAAATAAATAAATACATAAAAGGCCTCCTATACTTAGCCAAAAGAGTGTCTTGAACATCAACACTGAAAGATAACTGATTAGCCTTTCATAAATATAAAGGTCCTTATTTTTTTTTTTTCCTTTAAGAAGGAAAGTATGGTTTTTGAAGCCTACACGGATATCATGAATAACAAAAAGTAGGTTCTTTACAATTCAAACATTTTAAAACAAAATATCAAAGGAAAAACCTCACAATGAGGGATGTGTATCTATTTAAAGCCAGTAATGAAGGATAACTCTTACGATGTCGGGGACTCATGTTTTCAAAACGCCCTTCATCTTCAAGAGGCAGCTCTTTCTATTCTCACTTATATGGAGAAAGTCATTAAGAACATTCTTATACTTTAGCTATATATATATATATATATATATATATATATATATATATATATATATATATATATATATATATATATATATATATATATATACATATATATATATATACATATATTTTTTTTTTTTTCAAAGTACTCTACTATAGTCCATTTCTTTTAGCGAGGCAGATTTGCACCGACTCGCAGGGGTGCCCTTTTAGCTCGGAAAAGTTTCCTGATCCCTGATTGGTTGGACAAGATAATTCTAACCAATCAGCGATCAGGAAACTTTTCCGAGCTAAAATGGCACCGCTGGGAGTCGGTGCAAATCTGCCTCGCTAAAAGAAATGGACTATATATTTTAATAAGTATGGCAACTCAGGTTTTAATAACAGAAACTAAATAATTCCATCTATTAAAAAATTTACAAGGTCTTTTTATTACCCACAAACTGCTTTAGGTATTGCTCCTACTTACTGTATATAGTTTGCCAATAAGAAACAATTACCTATTGAAAACTTTTTTTATATGTTCGAGTTCTTCATCGCCATAAAAACACTTACTCGGGACAACACTCCAGTGTTTAACATCATAAAGATTTCAAATTTCCTTTTATTTGCACACACAAATCCTCGGATTTATTAAATTTGAGTCATGTGACTCTGGGCTGGGACTCGGATTTATGTGCTTGTAACATATAGCCCAGCACTTTGAGCCAGGGAGGCCATTCAGCATCGATATGCAACTGGGGAAAAAGAGGTTGGACAGTACAAACAAGAGCTGATGATGTGAAATCATTTAAGCAGGCTAAGTTCCGCAATAACCACTATAGTCCATTTCTTTTATCGAGGCAGATTTGCACCGACTCGCAGCGGTGCCCTTTTAGCTCAGAAAAGTTTCCTGATCGCTGATTGGTTAGAATTATCTCGTCCAACCAATCAGCGATCAGGAAACTTTTCCGAGCTAAAAGGGCACCGCTGCGAGTCGGTGCAAATCTGCATCGCTAAAAGAAGTTGACTAGAGCTGATTTATTTCACATACCACAAATTGTTGCAGTTTTGGAATGGTCCATTTCTCATCTAGAGTCGAGAATTTGGGAACAGATACATGCATGCACACAAGAATGATGTCCTAGGCATGCTTGATCAATAGAACTAAAAAGCAGTTTGCTTGGAACTCACTATCTAGTATGTACATGAGTTGGCAGCTATGAGGAAATGGAGACTAATGTGTTGACTGGTTATGCTTACAATTCAGATAAATTTAATTGTTTTTATACCCCCATATAATGTTCTTGCATACTATCCATTCTACTTCGAGAAATAAAAGCTCATGGATATAACCATAAATGCCTATTCCTGTAACATTGTGTACATACCAAAACACTTACTAATTTGAAACGAGAGAGAGAGAGAGAGAGAGAGAGAGAGAGAGAGAGAGAGAGAGAGAGAGAGAGAGAGGCGCCCAGCGAAAAAAGAAATAATGCTGCTCTTCGAAATGCATAAATGTTGATCTGGCTCTTACCTCAATGTGAAAAATGGGTGGCTGTTTCGGGTACTTTCTCAAATTACACCTTATGACGAAAAGAGCAGAAGCAATATCAACGTATCTACTAGACGTCAACGGGAATGTTTTATATTTCTCGAAGAATAAGTAAAATTTCAATAAAGAACTAATCTAGTGAGTGATATCACAATACCTAAAACTCCTTTAGGCTGACAGTTCATGCCTGGAGTCGTTGCAATATACACTTCTGGCTCATTTATGAGCTCTTTTATGACTCCTCGGTGATTAGGAAGGTTTACTTCAATCCATTTCCTCTGCTTTTATGACACAGTTGACTTTATGATCTTACTTCATTGCAGTGATACATGGTTATATTTGAGAGAAGAAAAGAATACACAACGGAAAAAGTTATCAAAAAGTCAATAAATTAACACGTTTTAAACGATAAGGGGAAAAGAGCAAAAAGGGTTATAGAAGGTGAAAGGACATATCAGAGGTTTTATGAGTTGGTTTGGTCGGGTGTAAAGAACTGAATATAAAAGGTCAGTAAAAGGCCTTTTATAAACTGAAAGGTTTTGGAAGGAGAGACAGTTTAGAAAATCAAGAATAGATGAAGCGGAATATGTATTATTGGAAAGGGCCTCAATATCTTGTACGCATGAGAGAAAGTTCAAAATTGTAGTAAATGGGGGTGTAAGTGGTTCCTTACTTACTACTTAAAGATTTTGTGCACTCGTGAGCTCATCCATGATTCAGATATTGGAATAAGAATACTGTATGTGGTAGTTTGGTGGTAGCGTCCTTGCCTGGTGTTTGTCAGACTGGGGTTCGAGACCCGTTCAAACTCGTAGGTCCTTTGGTCGCCGCATCATCACCATCCTTGTGAGCTAAGGACGGGGGGTTTGGAGGTGCCTATCGGTCTATCTTCTGAGTCATCAGCAGCCATTACCTGGCCCTCCTTGGTCCTGTCTTTGGAAGAGAGGGGGCTTGGACGCTGATCACATGTAATATAGTCAGTCTCTAGGACATTGTTCTGCTTGATAGGTCAATGTTACTGTCCCTTGCCTCTGCCATTCATAAGAGGCCTTTAAACCTATAAAACATTCATTCTTTATTCTATTTTTTCAGATTTCCTTAAATCATTTCAATCTTCTGCAATTTGTTTAACATGTAGAAAGCAACTGCATTTCTGCTTTTCTATCGACTGTTTTACATCTCCACACACCTGTTGCCAGACATAGTCTTCAACCTCATTATACCCAATCATGAAAATAATATCTACAAATCTAGACCTCTTTTCAAAGTTGTTAATTTTCTTTGTTGGATGAACATGAGGAGACTATCATGCTGTCACTGGAATTATGTGAATTAGTAAAGGCAATAGATGACAGAGGAAATTATCCATTTACAATGTGTCTACGAGTACAGATCGAAAATGGGGACAAAAACGGTCAATTTCTGGACCTATGCCTCAATCAGTACCTGGCTTAATGGCACTCCTGCAGTTTACACTGGTGACTATGCCCTGACGCCACAGATCGTGCTACAACACTTAGGCATATGGTTAAGTTCAAAGTAAAAGTTAGACTTGAATATATGCGAGACCATTATAAAGTGCAAGAAAACTGCAACATAGTCCAGAAGACATATATCTAGTTAAATGTTAACTAAAATTTACTAGATGATTGTTAGGACATAATTAAACCTGATAAATGTCTGCTCTTTGGTGTACATAGTTAGATAATAAGATAATAAGGATAAGGGCGCAATGTCCAAGGGTGCAGTTGTTCACCACAGCCTTTTCTCCGATAATTCTTCATTTATTTATTTCCTTATTTCCTTTCCTCACTGGGCTATTTTTCCCTATTGGGGCCCCTGGGCTTATAGCATCTTGCTTTTCCAACTAGGGTTGTAGCTTGGATAGTAATAATAATAATAATAATAATAATAATAATAAGAGTGGGAAAATAATATGTATGCCTTTTTCCGTACTTAACTGCTATTTTGATAGTGTTACATCCCTGTCTTGTGTGACATATTATTTTACTGAGCATCTGAGGAAAATAAGAATATGAAGCCCTGGGTACATATATGAGCCTACCAAAATAAAAATAAATGCTCACAAATCTATGCTATTCTAAATGCTTTTCTTCAATCGTGTGAATAAAACTAAGAGAAACGTGCATAACTTTCAGTAGAGAAAATGAGACGATAAACATCATACGCTGTCTTCCTTTACATGGACGTTGTCTGAATATCAATAAATAAGGCATAAACTTTATAATATTATAATACAAAATACCCATGTTCAGAGTGAAATTTATCTTCTTTTGGCTCAACATTTAGACATGTACAAAAAGCAAGCAATATAAAAATGCAGTTTTCAAAGGTTATACAAATACTACTTTGGCTATACTCTGGTCAAAGGATTATCAGTTCAAAAGCTGATACAGAAAAATGGCAGTATCAAGGTACCCTGACACTTGCACGACTTTTAGCCATGAATTTCTCGTGGCAAGTCGTGACATTTTGTGTCACGAACTGGAAGATAAAAAAAAAAGCAAAAATTACCTCAGAATCACAGCTGACCTGTCCATATTGACACAAACTGGCACGACGAGTTCAAGCACAGTTTGCGCATAGTTTCCGCACTTCCCGCATCGTCCCGACGAGTTCACGAACAGTTTGCACATAGTTCACGACCCGGTCACGAAATTTTGTCGTGACCAAAATTTTGAACATTTCAAAATTCTCGTCACGACATGACATGATATCATGACGGGTTTATGAACACTTCACGCCAGTTCACGACAAGTTCACGTTAGTTCACGACTCGAGTCGTGACAATGCGTGCCACAAATTCGTGCAAGTGTCAGCCTGGCTTCAACAATTTCCGCAAGACAACTATGGGACAGATCAATTCGTATCCATTGCATTTGTGATGCTTCCTTTTTAGATATTCGTTGGTGATCAAGAGGAGTTTCTACGATATTGGTGAGTGATATCCAAGTATTTACTAAAACAAATAATCATTTTATCGAGTAAAATGGCTAAGAGAACGAGTTTTCATATAAATTAATAAAAGAAAATAGCCGAGAAGAATTTCTAAAAAAAAAAAAAAAAAAACCTAAAGCGCTCTTTAATGTTTGGTCATTACAACAAACCCACTGCAAAACCAGAACTGTACCAACCGTGTGTCACACGATCGTACATAAATTATTTTGTATATATTATGCTTGTATCTGCGCTCTTCCCTCGCACTAAAAAGAACCAGAATAAACATGTCTGCGTGTTTCCTCTGTAACATTGTCTGTTTCTCGAACATGAAAATTCCTGTTGCCTTTAGGTTTTGTATATAAAGGAGAGTGTTCTTTAATAAAGTTACTCAGTTGATTGCTTCCTGCCTTTGAGTCACAACCTTTCTCTCGGCCCGTCACAGAACTTTGCAATATGTGATTTAGATGACCCAGGAAACTGATACAGTGGCTTTATGAGTAGAATTACTTGTTAGGAAAAGGAAAATATATATTATTTCTTTAATCTGAAGATGAGATATTGTGTCATGCTTTGGCGATAGTCAGACAGATAATGACTCATTTGTTATCAACTTTAACGTCAAGGCACATTAACTGATATAATCGTATCTAATCTTCGCATTTGGTCAGCAAAAAATCACCAACCCAAAGATTACAAGACAGCATATGTAAGCACATTGAAAGCTGATACAGTGATATCTATTCAGAAATCTTAGATTTTTTGTTCTGTCTTCCTTGAGACCATTCGACTGTGACATTATCATAATCAAGAACAATTATTTTTCAAGCAAACAAATAACGTAAAAGCTATCAACACATTTTCTGGAAGTGGTATACCTTTCATCTTATTTTTCATCCTAATGTATTTTTTTTTATCTCTCGTATCAAGGATAAGGGCGCAATGTCCAAGGGATGCAGTTGTTCACCACAGCCTTTTCTCCGATAAACAAAAGAAATCCAAATATCTATGTTTCAACATAGACAACTTCATACAAATAGGGGACAATGTGTTCAGCGCAATAATTGGTTTACGGGAAATGAATAAAAATTAACATTTCAATAAAACAAAATGATAAAAAATTCTTACATAAAGTCAGTTACTTAACTATAAGATTGTATGGCTCTAAAACAATTCTGTCGAAGAAAATCTATAGCGAAAACAATCCCATCAAAATAACGATTTATCCCTATTGGAGCCCTTGGGCTTATAGCATCTTGTTTTCACACTAATGTTGTAGCTTAGCTAGTGATAATAATGACAATAATAATTATGTTTATATTACAAGTATTTAGCTATTCCACGTTGAAGAGAAGCAATGGCATTAATTGAAACGTGGAAAAAAAAAAAAAAAAAAAAAAAAAAACTGAATGAGTATTTTGTCTAGACTCACGTTTCCCAGATTTTCTCATTCAATTGCGGGTTCTTCCTAAAGATCAAGAGGATAAGGAATTAGTTCTACTTCTCCCCCTTGTCCCTTCAATCTTCGCTCGTCCAAACATTCCCTCTATTACTAAATGTTATAGTTTTACAACCTCTGCTATTTGGGTTTTCTATTACTTTAAAGGTTCCTCATACGTAGGCGTAGGATCCATAGAAACTGTACCAACCGTGTGTCACACGATCGTACATAGTTCATTTTGTGTATATATTATGCTTGTATCTACGCTCTTCCCTCGCACTAAAAAGAACCAGAATAAACATGTATGCTTTTCTCTTCTGTAACACTGTAACAGTGTCGATTTTTGTACATGAAAATTCTTGTTGCTTTGAGATTTTGTATATAAAGGAGAGTGTTCTACAATAAACTCACTCAGTTGCTTTCATCCTGTCTTTGAGTCACAACCCTCTCTCGGCCCGTCACAATACACGTCAGTCGCTCTGTTTACCTACAAACAGTACAAGATAAGATTATAAATCCAAGTGGAAAGGTTTTTTCAACAATTTGCCGTTGTGAACAAAACATCTTTCAAGAACATTATACCAAGGAAGAAAACTATCATCTCATAAAATTTATACCATACACCTAATTATGTTTTATTGCAGTGCCATAGCCTCTGTACCATGGTCTTCCACTGTCTTGGGTTAGAGTTCTCTTGCTTGAGGGTACACTCGGGCACACTGTTTTATCTAGTTTCTCTTCCTCTTGTTTTGTTAAAGTTTTCATAGTTTATATAGGAAATATTTATTTTAATGTTGTTACTATTCTTAATATATTTCATTTTTCCTTGTTTCCTTTCCTCACTGGGTTATTTTCCCTTTTGGAGCCCATGGGCTTATAGCATCCTGCTTTTCCAACTAGGGTTGTAGCTTACCATTTAATAATAATAATAATAATAATAATAATAATAATAATAATAATAATAATAATAAAAGACATTCATAAGAACAAGATGGAATTGTCGATGGAATTGTCGTTTGAATCCAATTCAAATTTCATTACACGAAAACTATATAAAATAACAACCTCTCTCTCTCTCTCTCTCTCTCTCTCTCTCTCTCTCTCTCTCTCTCTCTCTCTCTCTCTCTCTCTCTCTCTCTTTCGTTTCCACCACACGAAAAAACCGTCAAAAATAGAGTAAAAAGTCAATAAATGTTACAAATAAAAGCACACGTGTAACAGGCACCATAACACGAAGCTGCCCTCCGACCAACCCTTTTAATCTAACGATGAGACGATCATCCCCTTGAGGAGGGGACTTTGTACCTTTCCCCATGATATGGGGAAGCGAAATCTATTTGATTAATTTTTGAAAGGGAGTCACCTACCGAGTCCCCTTCAACCTTTTCTCTTCACTTGGGGGAAACTTAATCACCTGGATTTGGTGATGAAAAGAACTGAAGAGGGAACAAATTGTTGGTACGCTGAAAGAAATAGCTTTCAATTATGGCAATTTCAAGGTTCCACTTCTAATTTGAAGTTAAAAAAAAGTATAAATGCTTGGTTGAAATATGAATCCTTATGTTATGAAAAGTATTTTTTTCGTTTAAATACGACAAATATTGAAACAACATTAACGTGATATCTTAAATTATAAGTTAAGTAAGCTGTGCTTCTATTTCCATTTCTGTTAAAGATTTAAAGGTCACTCATGAATGGCAGAAGCAAGGGACAGTGACAATGCCCTAGCTGGCAGGACAATGCCCTTCACTCAATCACCGGCCATAGCCTCTCTCACCCAAATTTAATCTAAGAGTAGGGTTACCAGATTATTTCGACTGGATTATCGTACATGAGCCTTAAAATTGTCGTTTTTCAACCAAAATTATCGTACATAGTTTCAATATAATTATTAAGGAGTTACATGATTGACTTATTTCAAAATGTTTTAATATAATCTTTAATTAAACACACACACATGTATATAACTAAGGTATGTATTGTACATCGTACTGGACCTAAAATAATCGTACATGTACGATAATTATCGTACGAATGGCACCCTTGCAGGGAGGGCTATGCAATGACTGCAGGTGTCAGCAGGCTGAGCTATAGGCTGTCACAAACTCCCCATACTTCGCTTACAAGAATGGTGAGGTTGCAGACACTACAAGAAACTATCGAGCTTGAGCGGGACTCGAACCTCAGTCTAGCAAGTCGCCAGGCAGGGACGTTTCGAAAAGGCCACTGCAACCCCAAAAAACATTGATAACAACAATAATGTGAAACTATCAACTATAGTCCATTTCTTTTAGTGATGCATATTTGCACCGACTCGCAGCGGTGCCCCTTTAGCTCGGAAAAGTTTCCGGATCGCTGATTGATTGGACAAGATAATTCTAACCAATCAGCATTCAGGAAGCTATTCCGAGCTAAAAGGGCGCCGCCGCGAGTCGGTGCAAATATGCATCGCTAAAAGAAATGGACTATAGATGTTGATTAACTTATGAATTTATGTTAAACTTTATCGAAATACTTTCTCACTCGCTAATTCGAGATACTGTGATAAACATTACAAGTTTTTTCTAAAGTAATAAAAATTTGATGATATTAATTAAATGAGGATTTTAAGAGTTACAGTCTTACATTGCCGTTGCCAATAAAATGACTACGTAGGAAATAATCAATCACAGGTTAATTATAGTACGATTATCAATCTAAGCTGTTGTTACCCAAAAATGGTGAATTTTCTAAATCCTGCAATATCAATTCACATTACGTAAAGCGTCGTTTCTAGCTTTATCAGTTTAAAATTCTTTCGACATAAACGTTAAAAAATGTGGAACTTGGACCTGTAATTTAAAAACTAATGTCTGAAGTTTGGTATATAGGTAGTAGGTTGGCCAGGGCACCAGCCACCTGTTGAGATACTACCGCTAGAGAGTTATCGGGTCATTTGACTGGCCAGGCAGTCCTAAATTGGATACTTCTCTCTGGTTATGACTCATTTTACTTTTGCCTATACATACACCGAATAGTCTGGCCTATTCTTTGCATACTCTCCTCTGTCCTCATACACCTGACAAAACTGAGATTACCAAACAATTCTTCTTCGCTCAAGGGGTTAACTACAGCAATGTAATTGTTCTGTGGCTACTTTCCTCTTAGTAAGGGTAGAAGAAACTCTTAAGCTATGGTTAGAAGTTCTTCTAGGAGGACAGACTAAAATCAAATCATTGTTCCCTGGTCTTGGATAATGCCATAGCCTCTGTACCATGGTCTTTCACTGTCTTGTGATACACTTGGGTTCATTTATTTCTCTTCCACTTGATTTTTAAGGTTTTTATAGTTTAAGAATGAAAGATTTATTTTAATGCTGTTACTGGTCTTAAAATACTTTTTTAAATTGTTAATTACTTCTCTTGTAGTTTCATTATTTCCTTTCCTCACTGGGCTGTTTTCCCTGTTGGGGCCATAGAGCATGCTTCTTTTCCAACTAGGCACAAAGCTTAGCCAGTATTAATGATAATAATAATAATAATAATTACTTCTCTTGCAGTTTCATTATTTCCTTTCCTCACTGGGCTGTTTTCCCTGTTGGGGCCATAGGGCATGCTTCTTTTCCAACTAGGCACAAAGCTTAGCCAGTATTAATGATAATAATAATAATAATAATTACTTCTCTTGCAGTTTCATTATTTCCTTTCCTCACTGGGCTGTTTTCCCTGTTGGGGCCATAGGGCATGTTTCTTCTCCAACTAGGCACAAAGCTTAGCCAGTATTAATGATGATAATAAAAATAATAATTACTTCTCTTGCAGTTTCATTATTTCCTTTCCTCACTGGGCTGTTTTCCCTGTTGGGGCCATAGGGCATGTTTCTTCTCCAACTAGGCACAAAGCTTAGCCAGTATTAATGATGATAATAAAAATAATAATTACTTCTCTTGCAGTTTCATTATTTCCTTTCCTCACTGGGCTGTTTTCCCTGTTGGGGCCATAGGGCATGCTTCTTTTCCAACTAGGCACAAAGCTTAGCCAGTATTAATGATAATAATAATAATAATAATTACTTCTCTTGCAGTTTCATTATTTCCTTTCCTCACTGGGCTGTTTTCCCTGTTGGGGCCATAGGGCATGTTTCTTCTCCAACTAGGCACAAAGCTTAGCCAGTATTAATGATAATAATAATAATAATAATTACTTCTCTTGCAGTTTCATTATTTCCTTTCCTCACTGGGCTGTTTAACCTGTTGGGGCCATAGGGCATGCTTCTTTTCCAACTAGGCACAAAGCTTAGCAAAGTATTAATGATAATAATAATAATAATAATAATAATAATAATAATAATAATAATAATAATAATAATAATATTAAAAATAATAATAATAATAATAATATTAAAAATAATAATAATAATAATAATAATAATAATAATAATAATCATAATTATGATAATAATACTATGAAGAGAGAACAAGGAAATTTATTTTCTTGTTGTCAACATTATTGTAGGGGCAATAGAAAAAACAACTGGCCACTTCCTAAATCTAAATAAGAAGAAAATTTCATTTAAATATCACATAACTTCTACTTACCCTACTTAACATTTTAAAATATATTTCGAGATAATCATTATTTCAGGCGATTCATCAACATAATAACTGGAATCTGATGACCAGAGAAAACCAAACGTTTCCCTTTAATTACACTGGCAATCATTATTGTGTATGTCAGTTATCTCTGGGGAAATAAAGATTATTTCAACTAAAAAGAAAGTGTATGTCAGTTATCTCTGGGGAAATAAAGATTATTTCAACTAAAAAGAAAGTGTAGGCATAATGAGTAATTCTGGATATGGCTCTATATTAAAATAAACAGTTAACCAACTATAATAATGCAACTGCATAAGAACAATTCTTGCCATATAAAATGAATGAATGATAAAAAACTAACTAGGTATTCTCTACAAATTCAAACTTACTTTCAGTAGTGAATAGAGTGCTTGCTAGTTTGGTGTTCTACAGGGCAATCAACCGGTCCCTTGTTAACCTTACAAGGGACATAATTGCTGTCCTTTAAAGGACAAAGCACACACGAACCACTCTTGTAGTGTTTAGTTCCTCCTAGTGCAATGAAACAGTGGTACACTAAATAATGAGAACATTATTGTGTCGAGACGAAAACACCCAAATTTACTAGAATTCTATGCAAAAAAAAAAAAAAAAAAAAAAAAAAAAAAAAAAAAAAAAAAAAAAAAAAAAAAAAAAAATCAATCTGACATCTGTTCTTTCCTCAGTTATATCACTTGCATTTATTTTTTTATCAAGTCTAAGCCAAAAAAGACAAAATCCTTCTCAAAATCCAATTTCCTCTTGGATCTATCAAAAATCTCATCCGCGGGTAAGTACCTTGTGTTGGTGGAGAAGATTATTTAATCACACGTCTTTAGGTGCAACAAAGATGCATTTCCCAGAAACTAAAAGCTAAGGATTCAACAGAAAGAAATAGAATAAGCGATTGAAATTATTCAAACAAACATTCAAAACTAGAAAATTCTTTGGAGATGACTATAGGTAGGTAGCCAAATAATCTTTAGAATTGTTCTATAATATAAGCATTACGAAAATCTGCAAGACCGACTTGGAAAAATCCATGACACAGTAACTTATACTGCATAACCCTAACAACATAAATTATTATTATAATTATTATTATTATTATTATTATTATTATTATCATTATTATTATTTTATTATTATTATTATTTGCTAAGCTACAACCCTAGTTGGAAAAGCAAGATGCTATAAGCCCAGGGGATCCAACAGGGAAAATAGCTCAGTGAGGAAAGGAAACGAAGAAAAATAAAATATTTTAAGAGACACAACATTAAAATAAATATCTCCCATACAAACTATAAAAACTTTAACAAAACAAGAGGAAGAGAATCAAGATAGAATAGTATGCCCGAGTGCACCCTCAAGCACGAGAACTCTAACCCAAGACAGTGGAAGACCATGGTACAGAGGTTATGGCACTACCCAATATTAGAGAACAATGGTTTGATTTTGGAGTGTCCTTCTCCTAGAAGAGTTGCTTACCATAGCTAAAGAGTCTCTTCTACCCTCACAAAGAGGAAAGTGGCCACTGAACAATTACAGTGCAGTAAGAAGAATTGTTAGGTAATCTCAGTGTTGTCAGGTATATGAGGCAGAGGAGAATATGTAAAGAATAGGCCAGACTATTCGGTGTGTGTGTGTGTGTGTGTGTGTGTGTGTGCAGGCAAAAGGAAAATGAACCGTAACCAGAGAGAAGGATCCAATGTACTACTTCTGGCCAGTCAAAAGACCCCTTAACTCTCTAGCGGTAGTATCTCAATGGGTGTCTGGTGCCCAGGCCAACCTACTACCTACAATGATTAAAGAGAAAATAACTTTGAATGCAATTCAAATCCAATATTGCTAATAATATCGGAACGTTTGTTCCTTTTCAGAGTCACCTTTGGTTGTAAAAATCAACAATTGTTTTTAGTTCAATAAATATTTTGAGCTTCTCTCCAAAGCAATTACATTTACTCCTCAAATGATAATTAAATTGTCAGCAAAAACGCAAATGGTGGACTGCAAATGGTAAATTATATTTTTTCCCATTAGTAACCTGAATACCTGAAAAGGATTTTGGGATATTTGCAATGAGTAAAATGTCATGTACACTAAATATGAAAACTTTCATTTGGGCAAAACAACTTTTAAAGTCAGATCCATAAAATATTTTTCATAGGATAAAGACAATTTTGCGATGAAAATTTTGTTAGCAGCCAAGTATAGATCAAAGGAATTCTGTAACAATACTCTTTATTTTTTTTTAAATCTAGAATGTTTTACGAACAATGTCGTTTCTTTGTGGAATGCCTACTGTAGATCCAAGTAATTATTTAAGAGCTTCAAGACCAACAACCTTACAGAGCCAAAGAAGTAAGGAAATTAGTTTGTAAATAGGAACAGGCATAGCATTACATAATTTCTGCTAATCATACATACATACATATACCAAGGCACTTCCCCAATTTTTGGGGGTAGCCGACATCAACAAATGAAATAAAACAAAAAAAAAGGGGACCTCTCCTCTATACGTTCTTCCCAGCCTAACAAGGGACTCAACCGAGTTCAGCTGGTACTGCTAGGGTGGCACAGCCCACCCTCCCACATTATCCAGCACAGATGAAGCTTCATAATGCTGAATCCCTTACTGCTGCTACCTCCGCGGTCATCTAAGGCATCGGAGGCAGCAGCAGGGCCTACCAGAACTGCGTCACAATCGCTCGCCATTCATTCCTATTTCTAGCACGCTCTATTTCTAGCATGCTAATCATGAAAATGTAAAAAAAGGAGAGCCTACGAAAAAGTTCCCTAAATATCTAAGATAATAATTACGCTTGCAAACACTCCACATAGATCTTCAAATTCAGAAGTGGCTTGGAATGTCAATAAAACTGTTAACCTCAAAAGTCAAATGAAGCAGTTTATGTCCTTAAGGAGAGATGCAGATGTAATAGATAAAAAAAGATTTAGAATTTTATCTTCCACTGTTTGTAATAATTCTTATTGTTTGATTACCAAATTACTATTACAGATTTCATGGCAAAACCTATTAACTACATTTCGTTCGATATATAGTTAGAAGTTAAGCATAATTCTGGTCGATCAATTGTGGGGATTTGAAAAAAAAAAATCGTTTCCTTAGATTATAGCTTTTCAGCACCAATAAGACTTTAAATACAGTTTACTGATGAGATTAATAGATTTTCTATTGGATACAAAGAGAGAAAAGTTATAAAAGTCGGATAGATAAAAGATTAGCAGTATGTTTATATAATAGCTAGTTTTTGTCAGTTTATAGCCATAGTTTACTTAAACAGCAGTACTTGAAAAAAAAATAGTAGATTAAATATCGATCAGCCGTGATAATGACCTTACAAATAACCTTGACCATGGCACAATCATTTGTTAGCACGCTATCAAATACTTAAATAACACATTTTCAAAGCAGTCATTGGAGATGTCAGGTTTTAGGCTGCGACTGGGTGCAGTCAAATAATCTTTGCTCTGCCGAATCTCGCTTCCCTCGCTAATTAACACCCTCTCACTACTCCTCTATTCTTGCAGGAGGTACATGAATGTGCTGCATGAATCACTAATAAAGTATAAATATTCGCTATAATGTGTTTCATTATTATTATGTTTATATGAATCGGCTGTGAGAAGGTGGCGGGCAATCACGATGCTTGTTGGTAGAACATGTTAAAGATTTTGGACTGCACCCAGTCGCTTCCTCAATAGACCCCACTTGTGTTCCAAATAGATTTTAACTATATATCTCAATACTTCTATGGTATTACCTATGAGGCCTTGCTGTACCATAAAGCAAGCTCGTGCAAAGATACAGGAGTAAATAAAGGTATGCTTGCAGGGTTAAGGTTCCATCTTATATTAGCAAAAAGTATTCAGATCATACAATCCACACAACTAATGATTAAAATCAGCAAAGTAAAAAAGAATAGGAAATGATAACCAAATATTCTAAACTGGCAATAATTTTGAAAACAACATTCTTAAAAGCCACAGAGGTGATCTAAACTAAATCCAGAGGTATGTATAGTGCAGGAAATAAAAAAAAGACAACTATGATTATGACACCATCTAGTAGAGAGCAGCAAGGATGAATTGAAATAAAAGGTTTGAAAGCAGACAGCATGCAACACATTCTGACAAAGGGAAATGCATTTTCATGATAGTCATCCTCACGGCTTCAGATCTCTGTTCAGCTTGTCCAACACAGCATTACAAAAACAAAAGAAAGATAAATGTAAAGGACTGAGAAGGATTTGTATCCGTGGCTATGGTAGCCCATGTCCAAACATTTGAAACAGGGTAAACTGGTATCGTGTTATGGAACCAAAGGAAACCTAGGGATATACAGAACATGGAAACAATGCAAGACTAGCAACTCTCATTCAAGAATTAAGGAAATGTGTTCTGAAAAGTGCTTGATAACATGGAATGTTCCCCAAACCAATTCCAATAAAATCTTTTGTATCTAACTCTTTTTAATGCTCAATGGTGTTTGATCACTTGTAAATTAACACTCCTTTACCAGTTCTGTAGGCTAAGAAATAGATATTATATCATTGGAGGATCAAATTACGTCAATCTAAGCCGGCTTGTCAGGGATGTTTTTTGTGTTCTGTTTATACTTCAACTTCTATATATGACTCATACTTATGTGCAAATTTTCAGATCTTGTATTTCTGGATGTTATTGTACCAACCGTGTGCCACACGATCGTACATAGTAACGACATTTCTCTTTTTGGTATATATTATCCTTTGTATCTTCACTCTCCTCTCGCACTGACAGCGACCTGTATCAACCTGTCGGTTTTTCTTACCGTTAAATGTTAACAGTTTTTCGTCGTTCGCCAGTGGAGAGGCGTGACTCGCTCAACCACCAAAGGATATTATGCTCTCGCGGCGATACCCGAGGACACCTTCGCGGAAATCTCTGACTGGCTTTGTGAACAAGGAGACACCCCAATAGCGTATGATGCCCTTAAATCATACCTTCTGCAGCAGTACTCGCCGTCGCCAGCCGCCCATATAGCAAGGCTTTTTTAGCTCTCTCAACAACCGTTGGGGGACCAATGGGCTTCGCTCGCTCTCAGGGAAATAACCAGTATCGCTTGCCTGCAACCTGCCGCAGACGGCTCTCCTCATGAGGTGAACCTACTTCGTGCCCTTTGGGTGCGCCGTTTACACGAACTTGTATGCGCTGCCATACCCAATGTCGATAGTTTACCCATAAAGGACTTGATAACCAAAGCCGACGCCCTTATGGACAGCCACTTCACGACCTTCAAGACCTCCATCAACGCCTCCGCTCCTGACGAAGAGGACACCTATTCAATGTCAACCGAAGCTGACGTGAATGCCGTAAGACACACACGCCTACCCAGTGACTTGCCGGAGCGGCGACTAAGCCACCCATCACCCACCACTTGTTCACGCCCCAACCAACGACTTCAGCAGCCACTTACTGCCGCCAATCGGCCGCAGTTTTGTTACTACCACTCCAGATTCGGGGCTGCCTCGAAGAAATATGCCAAGGACTGCCAGATGACCCACCTACAGTTCGCCTCTCTAGATCAGGGCTCCCTATTTAAAATGTACAGTATGTCATTTTTAAGGCGGGGAGCCATGTACCAACTGTGTGTCACACGATCGTACAGAGTAATGACATATCTCTTTTTTGTATATATTATTCTTTGTATCTTCGCTCTCCTCTCGCACTGACAGCGACCTGTATCAACCTGTCGGTTTTTCTTACCGTTAACTGTTGACAGAACCGGTTGCCGGTTGGACATGAAATAGCCTGTTATATTTTGTGACCTTCTTGCCCGGACTTGATGTATATATAAACTGGATGTTTTGTAATAAAGTTACTCAGTTGCTTTCATCTTGCCTTTTGAGCCACACCCTACGCTCGGCTCGTTACATTGGAGACCCCGGAGGTTTGGCACCGCCCCATTCAAACTTTCGCCGTTCTCCAGCGGAGAGGTGTGACTTGTTCAATCACCAAAGCATATTATGTTCTCGCGGCGATACCCGAGGACACCTTCCCAGAAATCTCTGACTAGCTTTGTAAACGAGGAGACACCCCCAATAGCGTATGACGCCCTCAAAACATACCTTCTGCAGCAGTACTTGCCGTCGCCAACCGCCCGTATAGCAATGCTTTTTCAGCTCTTTCAACAACCATTGGGGGACCAAAGGGCTTCGCTCGCCCTTAAGGAAATAACAAGTATCGCTCGCCTGCAACCTGCCGCAGACGGCTCTCCTCGTGAGGTGAACCTACTCCGTGCCCTTTGGGTATGCCGATTACACGAACTTGTACGCACTGCCATATCCGATGTCGATAGTTTACCCATAAGGGACTTGATGACCAAAGCCGACGCCCTTAGGGACAGCCACTTCATGACCTTCAAGACCTCCATCAACGCCTCCGTTCCTGACGAAGAGGACGCCTATTCAATGTCAACCGAAGCTGACGTGAATGCCGTAGGACACACACGCCTACCCCGTGACTTGCCGGAGCGCCGACTAAGCCACCCATCACC
Organism: Palaemon carinicauda; assembly: GCF_036898095.1. Classification (NCBI taxonomy): domain Eukaryota; kingdom Metazoa; phylum Arthropoda; class Malacostraca; order Decapoda; family Palaemonidae; genus Palaemon; species Palaemon carinicauda. The sequence goes on along the minus strand of NC_090725.1, from coordinate 8,965,259 downwards.
CACCACTCGCTCACGCCCCAACCAACGACTTCTACAGCCACTTACTGCCGCCAATCGGCCGCAGTTTTGTTACTACCACTCCAGATTCGGGGCTGCTGCGAAGAAATGTGCCAAGAACTGCCAGATGACCCACCTACAGTTTGCCTCTCTAGATCAGGGCGCCCTATTTAAAATGTACAGTATGTCATTTTTAAGGGGGGAGCCATGTACCAACCATGTGTCACACGATCGTACATAGTAACGACATTTCTCTTTTTTGTATATATTATCCTTTGTATCTTTGCTCTCCCCTCGCACTGACAGCGACCTGTATCAACCTGTCGGTTTTTCTTACCATTAACTGTTGACAGAACCGGTTGCCGGTTGGACATGAAATAGCCTGTTATATTTTGTGACCTTCTTGTCCGAACTTGATGTATATATAAACTGGATGTTCTGTAATAAAGTTACTCAGTTGCTTTCATCTTGCCTTTTGAGTCACAGCCTACTCTCGGCCCGTTACATTGGTGACCCCGGAGGTTTGGCACCGCCCCATTCAAACTTTTGTCATTCTCCAGCGGAGAGGTGTGACTCGTTCAACCACCAAAGCATATTATGTTCTCGCGGCGATACCCGAGGACACCTTCCCAGAAATCTCTGACTGGCTTTGTAAACAAGGAGACACCCCAATAGCGTATGACGCCCTCAAAACATACCTTATGCAGCAGTACTCGCCGTCGCCAACCGCCCGTATAGCAAAGCTTTTTCAGCTCTCTCAACAACTGCTGGGGGACCAAAGGGCTTCGCTCGCCCTCAGGGAAATGACAAGTATCGCTCGCCTGCAACCTGCCGCAGACGGCTCTCCTCGTGAGGTGAACCTACTTCGTACCCTTTGAGTACGACGTTTACATGAACTTGTACGCGCTGACATACCCGATGTCGATAGTTTACCCATAAGGGACTTGATGACCAAAGCCGACGCCCTTATGAACAGCCACTTCACGACTTTCAAGACCTCCATCAACACCTCCGCTCCTGATGAAGAGGACGCCTATTCAATGTCAACCGAAGCTGACGTGAATGCCGTAGGACACACACACTTCCCCCAACCAACGACTTCTACAGCCACTTGCTGCAGCCTATCGGCCTTAGTTTTGCTACCACCACTCCAGATTCGGGGCTGCCGCGAAGAAATGTCCCAAGGACCGCCAGACAACCCGCCTGCAGTTCGCCTCTCTAGATCAGGGCGCCCTATTTAACATGTACAGTATGTCATTTTTAGGGGGGGGAGCCATGTACCATCCGTGTGTCATACGATCGTACAAAGTAACGACATTTCTCTTTTTTGTATATATTATCCTTTGTATCTTTGCTCTCCCCTCGCACTGACAGCGACCTGTATCAAACTGTCGGTTTTTCTTACCGTTAACTGTTAACAGAACCTGTTGCTGGTTGGACATGAAATAGCCTATTATATTTTGTGACCTTCTTGCCTGGACTTGATGTATATATAAACTGGATGTTCTGTAATAAAGTTACTCAGTTGCTTTCATCTTTCCTTTTGAATCACACCCTACTCTCGGCCCGTCACATTATTCAGACTATTTATTTTTGAGTCAATATTTCTGATAGCCTGGCCCTTACTTCAATCTTCTTATCTTACAAATCCTACTATAGACATTGCTCATGATAATATCTTGTTTGCACATATATTTCAGTCTCTCATTACCTTCATACACATCGGTCACAATCACATATATACTTTGTTAATGTCATTTGCTCAAGGAACCAATATATATTTAATTGAATGGTCCACCATACTTTACTTTTACTATGGGAAATTCTCTTCTTTATGCATTATCCAATAGTTTATCAAACCAA
>NC_090725.1:8955899-8958399 GCF_036898095.1 Palaemon carinicauda | reverse complement strand
AGTGTGACGGTGCCGAAAGAGAGGTTATGAACTCAAAGGCAATGTGAAAGCAACCGAGTTAATTTATTATGGAACACTCTCCTTTATATACAAAACCTCAAGGCAACAGGAAATTGCATGTTCGAGAAACAGACAATGTTACATAGGCGACACGCAGACATGTTTATTCTAGTTCTTTTTAGTGCGAGGGAAGAGCGAAGATACAAGTATAACATATACAAAAGGAATTATGTACAATTGTGTGACACACGGTTGGTACAATAGTTTCTATTCAGTTCTAAGAAATGCTCTCTAATCTTAACTACGATGTAATTGTAACTGTGGCAAATGGTGAAGAAAAACTCTCCGGGTAGTAGCACTATGTTGTTTATGTAAAAATGAAAAAGGGCAAATATGTTAAGTAGCAACAAGTATGATGAGATGCCATTGTACCAACCGTGTGTCACATGATCGTACATAATTCATTTTGTATATATTATGCTTGTATCTTCGCTCTTCCCTCGCACTAAAAAGAACCTGAATAAACATGTCTGCGTTTTGCCTCTGTAACATTGTCTTGTGGACATGAAAATTCCTGTTGCCTTGGGCTTTTGTATATAAAGGAGAGTGTTCTATAATAAATCAACTCAGTTGCTTTCACACTGCCTTTGAGTTCACAACCTTCTCTAGGCACCGTCACACCATTTAAGACGCCTTCTAATTTTAAAAGCTGTAGTTTAATTTCATCTTTAGACTTACACAATTGAGCCACATAAGGGTAGCGACTAAATTGACAGCTTTCAAAAATTCACTGAGATATCATAATTTACCAAAGTTACATCATGTGGAATTACAGCACATCTTGCTTTTTAACTTTTCGACATAAAATCTAATGGAATTGCACAACTCTTTTCACCTTTCAGTGATTTGTAATTCTTACTACATAATCACTTTGTGTCAATGTTTAAAAACATAAAAAACTTCCCATTAAAAGTATATTTACCATATAAATATTGAGGCAATTCAGAATAAGCGAAATTAACTTCCCTTTGACATTATAGAGTACTCTATACATTCCCTTATACGAAAATAGTGTTTATATAAACCTATGGACATTGCACTAAACTTTCCACATGATGTTTTGTTCAGCTGTGCTCAAGTTCAAAATTTACTGAAAGGGCTTTTAGCTACTGTGCGCCTAGACATTATAATAAACTGCCAACTGAAATGAAGGACCTAAAGGGAGCAATTGAATTTAAGAAGAAACTAAAGACATTACTTTTCACAAGATCATATGATTTGGAAGATGCTACAATCAAAGAATTGTATAAGTTATAATGAAAATGTTTCGTTAGATGATTAATATGGACCCGCCCGAGAAGTAGTTCACTCGACTTCATGGAGGGTTGGATTTAAACCCAAAACAAGTAAACAAGTAAGTTGAGTAAAATAATAAGAATTGGATATGAAAAGTTACATGCTTGTTGTTAGATATGGAAGAATTAAAACAATCAGCATGCTCAATATTGAAATATTTCGTTTGTATCAATATAATGTGCATATATAAACCTAGCTTTTCATTATTATCGCCAAAACTTTACAACTGTGATAAAAATCAGTGAAACGGTCTTTGTTTATGAGTGATTAAAAGTGACACGTAATTACCTTCAAGTTTAATATAATAGTTTCTTTACCTATCAATAACACAGCTGCTATTACTTTCTATGGCATAGGGCTTAAGGACAATTACTTGGAAGTGGAAGGATAGACTCTATTTCAAAAGGAACCAGAATGATCATATCATTAAAAAGGGAAAACAGATGATCAATAGCCATGATGTCACCCAATGGCAAAAGCAATACAGTTGTTCAGGGATATATCTCAACAGATAAGTATGACTTGGTAGTAACACCAAAAGTAATAATGGGGACAAAACATTATAATCATGAGTGTTGACTCGGCGTAGAATTGATTGCCAGGGACTATGGGAATCAGAAGTGGCTATACAAAATTCTCCCCAAAACATTGGAATTCATCACATAAATACGTTAATTACACAATTAGAATAGCTGCTGTACCAACCGTGTGTCACACGATCGTACATAAATTATTTTGTATATATTATGCTTGTATCTGCGCTCTTCCCTCGCACTAAAAAGAACCAGAATAAACATGTCTGCGTATTTCCTCTGTAACATTGTCTGTCTCTCGAACATGAAAATTCCTGTTGTCTTGAGGTTTTGTATATAAAGGAGAGTGTTCTTTAATAAAGTAACTCAGTTGATTGCTTCCTGCTTTTGAGTCACAACCTTCCCTCGGCTCGTCACACTGAATAGAGATGGTTGACTTTGCAATCATTTCTGTTGCTAGCAAGTATTAAGCATTGTGACAAAGTTTCTTCACACTCTTGACTCATGGTAATGGGTATATTTCGAAACTGACAGCTCAAATGTGAACTCAAATTTTGCTTTAAAAGAAACATAGCGCACGAATAAGGGTGAAAAACATGGTACAATGCGCA
>NC_090725.1:8945899-8953399 GCF_036898095.1 Palaemon carinicauda | reverse complement strand
ATATATATATATATATATGTTTATCTATCAATGAGAGTATCATTCTATTTCCTACAAGGCCAAAGTATACCTAACGTCGAGGAGCAGCTGGAACGAAAGTGTGGGTATGTTAGGCCGGCAACACACGTGCAGTTAAAACTGTCAGTTTGGACTGTTCATTTATAACTGACAGTTTCAACCGTCAACTGACAAGTCCACAGACATACAGTTGAATCGTTCAGTTTAACCATGGATTCCGAGGAGCACGATCTAGCAGCGCTCGGGGTATTATTTGTAATGGTACAAGAAAATAGGAAAAAAACCGGACCTGAGACTATTGATTTTTGCAACCACTGATTTCTTTGTAGCGCCAGGCTCAATTTCTTGTAATTCAACACATAATTTGGCATATGCCGCATCCATTTTAGTTCGGTCGTGATAGTCTGCACATTTAACCTTCCACAGACAAGGTTCATCTTTATAAATTTTTGTGAAGTCTGCAATAGTTCGATTTTCCTTCCTAGACATGATTACTGTTTTGATCTTTTCTGGTAATCACTGAAAGAAAAGAAATATACTCTATTAGATCTGAAGGTCAACTGAAGACTGCGCAGTTAAACCCCAAACACGCTCACGCTCAGTTCTCAGTCAAACTGCCACAGTTGACAGTTAAAACTTTTAACTTTTCTATTTCTTTCAGTCGAACTGCGCAGTTCTGTTGAACTGAGACTGGCGGTCCCACAAACGTCAGTTACAACTGTCAGTTATAACTGAACAGTCCAAACTGACAGTTTTAACTGGACGTGTGTGGCCGGCCTTAAGAGTAAGCAATGGAGTCGTTGAGGTGGAGGATGAATAGAATGATAATGAGAGTAAATTTGTTTTGCATGTTTGTAGATAGCCTCCCTCCATCCAATTAACATATCTTCTAATAACTTCCCACAATTATATCCTTTCATGTTCAGCTATTTCGTTCTACATTTCTGTTCATGAAAGATAAACGAAATAGCATAATTAACCTCTCACTTGCTCTAACATGTCTTTAAATTATCCATTTAAATTGTTCTTTGCTTGCATGTAAGGTAGTATCTCATCTTTCGTATTTTCTGGGTGTTTGTAAGTTACCCCTATGATGATTTTATGTATTAACTCCAATTCATTATTTCATGAAGAATGCTAATTCTTAGGGGTACTCGAAGCTCCAAATCAACAATATCAGTAACTCTATATAATAACAATCTGAATGGTAACAACATTTGACAATCGCGACTGCCTTTGAAAAGAACACATTTGACCATCCCAATTGCCTTAGAAAAGAACACATTTGAACATTCCAACTGCCATAGAAAAGAACACATTTGTCCATCCCAACATCCATAGAAAAAACACCATCCCAAAGCTTCAGAAAAGAATTCGGGAATTGTCTCTGCGATAGTCACTTCAATAGGACATGTAATTACTCGTATTTCAGCGTTCTCTAACTTAAAGAGGTCCCACTCATTTGGATCCAGACAGACTACGTTCGCCGTGCTTGCATAGCTTGATTTAAGAAGATTCACAATAATCATTTCAATCTTTTTTTACTTAACATGTTGCTTTAATTAGATTTATTTATTTATTTCCTTATTTCCTTTCCTCACTGGGCTATTTTTCCCTATTGGAGCCCCTGGGCTTGTAGCATCTTGCTTTTCCAACTAGGGTTGTAGCTTGGATAGTAATAATAATAATAATGTATGGTGTGGTCAATTTTACACATCTTGGTGTAGCATAGTATACTATAATATCGAACAGTGTATCTTAGTAATTTTATAGTTCTCAAGTTTTGAGATCCATTGTATATCTGAAAATCTAAGGAAATCATCTCTACACCTATGAGTTAAAATTGAATAAATAACTACAGTATGGTTAGATGACTTTATTTGAAACTAAAATTCATAAATATAGAAGAAAAGTGCTCCGGTTGAAAGGAAATCATCTCTACACCTATGAGTTGAAATTTGAATAAATAACTACAGTATGGTTAGATGACTTTATTTGAAACTAAAATTCATAAATATAGAAGAAAAGTGCTCCGGTTGAAAGGAAATCATCTCTACACCTATGAGTTGAAATTTGAATAAATAACTACAGTATGGTTAGATGACTTTATTTGAAACTAAAATTCATAAATATAGAAGAAAAGTGCTCCGGTTGAAAGGAAATCATCTCTACACCTATGAGTTGAAATTTGAATAAATAACTACAGTATGGTTAGATGACTTTATTTGAAACTAAAATTCATAAATATAGAAGAAAAGGGCTCCGGTTGAAATAATGAATAACAATAATAGATAATAAATATATGAATAAGTATAACACAATTGTGACGAAACATTCGGAAGATAAAGACCAAAGTAGTGAGGGGGGGGGGTAGGGGGGAGGAAGGAAATTAGTCTACAAGCAACGTTAATGAATCCGCTTTCACCAGCAATGAATTCTTGTCCCTTTGAGCGTTTACAGAAAACAAGGCCATGCTCAGTGGGATACGGGTGGAACCCCTGAAGACTGCGACGTTGGGAAAGACTTTATGGCTTTTCTTGCTTATTTTGTGGGCGGATAACGACAGTAACGCAATAACTCTAAGCCCGAATACAGAGAGAGAGAGAGAGAGAGAGAGAGAGAGAGAGAGAGAGAGAGAGAGAGAGAGAGAGAGACATTACATTCAATGCTGTCATACGAAGAGCAATATTGGTTGCAGTATTGAATATAATTGTAGAAAAAAACGCATAAGCTAAAATGAGTAAGAAATCCCCTAAGCTATACTTTCGGGAAAGAATTGTTTGAAAGATTACAACAAGTATCTTGAATTTTGGGGGTAAAAAGAGATTTCGTGAAGGTTTTGTGCTGTTTCAATGTTGCCATTATGAAACGCATAATACTGATTAACCAAGAAAGAACCTGTTTTTACTCATAAAAAAGATTTCGCTGTATGACCTCTACAATATAAAGAGCGTGACGTCCTTCACTAAAATCACGTAACCAAACAGGAATGTCATGTGTAGTGTTACATCGTGATTGGTTAAATTAATGTTATTGACTTCATTAGTCAATTACAAAAAAGGATACAATTAGATCCGAAATACTATTAGCGGTCGATTTTGTAGAGGAAAGGGACAGGAAAGGTGAGCCGGGAAGGGAAAGAAGGAAAAAGGAAAACGTTGATTGTATGAGAGGAAGAAGAAGAAAGGAAAGGAAATTTTGATTAGAAATAGAGGGAAGAAAGATGAGGAAAGGAGGATTAGAAAAGGAAGCGAGATATCGGAAAGGAGGATTAGAAAGGGAAGCGAGATATCGGAGAGGAGATGGGAACTTGAAAGCTTGAAATGAAAAAAAAAAAATGGAAAACGTAGGGAGAAAGGAAAATTTATTAAAATGAGAGGGAAGGAAAAGAGTAGAAGTGGATGAATGGGAAAGAGCAGGGTAAATACAATTGTAAAGAGAAGGGAAAATTGAATTGAAAGGGAAAGAAAGGAAATAGAAAACTGGATGGAAATGGGAGGATAAGAAAGAGGAAATGTGATAAGAAATGCAAGACATGAAATAGGGGAAAGGAATAGGGAAGGAAGGAGAGGGAAAATGAAAGTGGGAAGGGAGGAAAGGGAAAGAAGACAAGGGGGAAAAGGGTTTTGGATATAGGGAAAGAGATGATATGGAAAATGGGATTGAAGAGGGAAATAGATGATAGGGGATTGGAAATGGAGGAAAACGAGAGGAAGGAAAAAGGGATTGGGAAGGAAGAATTTTTAAAAAAAGGGAATTGAAAAAGAGATATAAAAAAGAAAGGAAAATGGAGGGAAAGGAAAAAAAAGGAAAGAGGCAATGATACTAAGATTATAGAAGTGAAAAAAATGGAAGGAAAAGGCGATTGGAAATTGAGTGGAAGGAAACAAGATACAAGGAAAATGGGACAGGAAAGGGAGGGAAGAGAAAGAGAGGGAAGGGAAAAGGACACTAAGAGGGATGTAAAGGAAAGAGGGAAGGAAAGGAGGATTAGAAAGTCAAGGAAGGGAAAAAGGGGAAAGTGAAAAGGGGATTAGAAGGAGAGGAAAGGGCAAATAGGATTAAACAGGGTGGGGCTGAAAGATGAAAAGGAAAGGAAAAGGTGGGAATGAGGGAAGAGGGAGAATTGGACGGAAAACGGAGAGATGAATGTGGATTGAAAATGAAAGGGGAAATGAGACTGGAAAGAGAAGACAGTGAAATGGGAACAGGAGAGAGGTATTAGAAAGGGAGAAAATGGAAAGAGGAAAGAAAGGGAGAATGAAAAAGGGGAAACAAAATGGTGATTAGAAAAGGAGTTTGGTAAAGGGGATAGAAAAGGGAAAGACAGGAATAGAAAAGGGACTGGAGAGCGAAGGAAGTAAAAGAGGAGAATGGAGGGAAGTGATATATGAAAAAGCAAAATACGATTGAAACTAGAAGGAATGGAATGGAGAGAGATGGAAAAAGGGGAAAGAGAAAAACGGAATTGAAAAGGATATAAGAAAGGGAGGGTAAAGGAAGTGAAGTGAAGGGAAAAGAAAATGGGATTGGGAAAGGAGGAAAGAGGAATGGGAGGGAAATAAGTGATTGGTGATACCCGATAAAATAATGACATTACAGTATATCCCCAGCTAAAAAATGATGAAGTAAGTAGTATTTGTTATATGTAATATCAAGGAATAATAATATACAATAACCAACTGTATTACGAAAATTTGATAACGGAATGTTTGGGCCGCATAATAATGGTGTCGTAATTGCTTTGTTATTGTCCATTTATAGTTCACCTTCATTTCTGTTTCAAATCATCCGTTTGAAAAGGGTCGATCTATTTCTGTAAGAAAGCCACCTATCAGAGAGCAGCCATCAGACACAATACACACAATTCGGAGGTTGACTCAAACATACAGGCAAAGAAGGTGATAGAATGCAATTACGCTTTGAAGCAAGAATACCAGATACATCAGGTGAATTGGACGAAACAGATGGACTATAAAAAAAAAAAAAGTCCATTTCTTTTAGCGATGCATATTTGCACCGACTCGCAGCGGTGCCCTTTTAGCTCGGAAAAGTTTCCGGATCGCTGATTGGTTGGACAAGATAATTGTAAGCAAACAGCGATCAGGAAACTTTTCCGAGCTAAAAGCGCACCGCCGCGAGTCGGTGCAAATATGCATCGCTAAAAGAAATGGACTATAGTGTTATTTATGGGCAGTGAAGAGTGGATAAATAAAAACCAGCCCTTGTAACTTGCTAAAGCTTTAAAGCGTAAAAACTCAAGGCAAACACGCGAAGAAAACCGGAAATTCATAGAAAACGACGAAGGTCCTCTGTGTTTGATTCGAAGAACATTAATTTCCGTGTTCAAGCAATTCATTTAAAAAAAAAATCAAAACTACTCATGCCCCTATTTTGATATCTATTCTGATATTAGCATAAGAAAATGAACAGCTGTTAAGTCTTATTGAGGGCAATTAGAAAATAAAATTATCAACACAACATACTCAGAAGCTGAAAGGCTAACAGACTTTATATGAATTAACATGGCTAGGAACTCAATGCAAGAAAACATTTATCGGATGAAGAAATTGTGAATATATCCGAACATTTGCAAATAAAAAAGTCAAAATTGGGAATAGACTTGATGAAATATGACAAGAGAGTCGACTCAAATTTTCTGAATAGCTTACCCTTGCACAAGGCTTCAATATTGTAATTGGATGAAAACACCGATATAACTGACAATGTACAACTCTGTGTAAAGGTTCCATATTATAAAGGAAGAATTATATCACGAGGGAGTGTGTTCATTCATCCTGGAAGGTTAGATAACATGAGAAACTTTTTTAAACCCCTTCTCTTTTCTCACCACACAAAGCATAGGTTGGGTGTGTATGAGTTCCATATTATAAAGGAAGAATTATATCACGAGGGAGTGTGTTAATTCATCCTGGAAGGTTAGATCACATGAGAAACTTTTTAAAACCCTTCTCTTTTCTCACCACACAAAGCATAGGTTGGCTGTGTATGGGTTCCATATTATAAAGGAAAAATTATATCACGAGGAAGTGTGTTAATTCATCCTGGAAGGTTAGATCACATGAGAAACTTTTTAAAACCCTTCTCTTTTCTCACCACACAAAGCATAGGTTGGCTGTGTATGGGTTCCATATTATAAAGGAAAAATTATATCACGAGGGAGTGTGTTCATTCATCCTGGAAGGTTAGATAACATGAGAAACTTTTTAAACTCATTCTCTTTTATCACCACACAAAGCATAGGTTGGCTGTGTATGGGTTCCATATTATAAAGGAAGAATTATATCACGAGGGAGTGCGTTAATTCATCCTGGAAGGTTAGATAACATGAGAAACTTTTTTAAACCCCTTCTCTTTCCTCAACATACAAAGCATAGGTTGGCAAAGAAAACCAAAGAACCTCATTAAAAGGGCATAAAAGAAAGCGGGCTGATTCTCTAAAATTTTCAAGCTTCCAGTTGCAGTGCTCACCAAGCTTCCCACTTATCGAAACTGAATGTAAGGCAACATGTTGTTCATGTGGTGTATATCATCAATTCACATAATTTAAATTCTCGTCAGTTTCAGACACTTTTAAATGAGTTAAAGACATTCATGAAGAGTTAATATAAGCAAAATGATGTGCAATGGCTATCTCATGGAAGAATTCATAAACGGTTTATTTGTATTCTTCCACAGATTTGAGTTCCAAGAAATCCATGGTAGAAGAAACAAACATAAAAACTCAGACTGGATAATGAAGTTCGATATTTACTGATATCATTTATGATTTAAACAACCTTGATATCCAACGCTTAAAATTAATAAGAGCATGGAGCCTAGGTACGACCAGTGGCACCCTTTCAATACGGAAAAAATGAAGATAACAGGCCTGTAAATCCCTGGCACCGACTTATTCGTTTGTACAGTTTGAATAAATGATGCAAAAGTAATGGGTCATTTCATCTATGATGGATTTCATGATACACTAAAATAAATACTGCTTGATTTCCACTGAAAACTCTAGTATCATATGGGAGTAAAAAAAAAAAAAAAAAAAAAAAATACCTGTTCTACATTCAGCTGGATATTTTCTCTGTTTGTTGGCTGCAAACTTCTCTGAGTATCGTCCAGATCTGACATACCCATACATCTATCGACTATGAGATTGTTGACTAAAATCAACTGATGTGCTAAAAAAGCTACAACAAACGAAATATTCACAAGACATCTATATATTTTCGCATTTATTTTTCATACAGTTCATGCATTATTATAGCTGTGTAAAAATGTCTGTATATACTTACATATGCAAGTCAAAATTTTCTACTATACACATTATCAAGAATAAACAACAAAATAAATTGTCTAATGCACATATTCATGCACTAATATATTTCCATCTCACCATAAATTGAATAACACGCCGACCGGCCTATTTTCATGTTTCTCAGTATTGAGTCGTGTTTATGATTTTTCTTT